>NC_050094.1:3302500-3436184 GCF_009764565.3 Dermochelys coriacea
TGGCCTCTGAACATCAGGTGCCTTTGAGTAGGGCCCCCAACATCCCTAGTCACTCTTGAAAATCTTGGCCTCTCCAGTGTGCAGGGGTTTCATTGCTGCTCCCACTACTGAGGTTTTTATCTCATAACTGAGGCTACGTTTTAGTTATGGGTATTTTTAGTAAAAGTCATGGACAGGTCAGGGGCAGTAAAGAAAAATTCACTGCCCGGGACCTGTCCATGATTTGTACTATATACCCCTGACTAAAACAGGGGCCAGGGGTGCTCTGGGGGGTGGTGGTCAGGAGGCACTACAGGTGCTGGGGGTGGCCTGGGACCCCACTGGTGCTGGGTGGGGAGGTGGGTGGCAGCCTGTGGCCCTAGACTCCTGCTGGTGCTCGGGAAGGGAGGGTTGGTAGGGCTGGCAGGCTCCCTACCTGGCTCCACATGTCCCTGCAGCTCTTAGAGGGAGGGAAGGCCAAGGGGACTCCCTGTTGAAATTTTCCATGAGATTCCAATGAGCTGTCAACAGGGTCTCTGGTTCCCTGCCAGAGGTCATGCCGAACGAGGCCTAGTCTGGTTATCAGCTCAACACTGCGTGGAAGCAAGAACTGGAGGCAGATGCACCACTGGCTGTTTCCTTAGCATCTGCAGAAACACCTGCCTATAGCTGAGGTTCAAATTGTACAGGAAGAGATTGCATAATTGGCCAACCCAAGGAACTACTGTTGAAAGACTGTTCTGTTTGTACTGCAGTAGCTCCTAGATGCTCTAATGAGGAGTCCGTGTCCCATTGCACTAGGCATTGTGCGCACACAATGAAAAGATGGCCACTGCCCCTTACATTCCATTAGACAAGTGACAAGGCCAGCACAGGGTGAGGGGGAGACTGTTATGAGAAGGGTAATAAGTGGCTACCACATTCTGACTAATCACCTGAGCTCTAGTTCATGTTACAAGCAGAGGGGATGAGTTTGGAACTATAGTGTAATGAACTAATGGTGCAAAACCAAATATTGCTTTGCTGCAATAGCTTAGTGCTCTAAGGGAAATAAAGTAGTTCTCTACCTCAAAATGTACAGCATTTAGGGCAAGGAAAGAGAAATTTCTTATTTATATTTGTCGATCTCCCTGAAAGAAATAAGCTTGTGTGTTTTTTTAATTGCATTCCACTCCTTGTACATTTTCCTAAATTGTACATAAGTCTCTCTCATAACATTTAATTTATATATTTTGTATGGCTGTTTGGTTTCTGAGAAGTGTTGCACTAATGTCCAATCTGCTTTGGTGGTCCATAAATACCAATTCTTTCTAAAAATACACATCTTTCTGCTTTTTATTGGGAATATCATTTTCAAAATGTCAAATATTTTTCTCCAATTCTATGGTAGAAACTTCACCAATATCGCATCCAACTATTTTGTGCCCCGCCCCCGGCAAAGGATAGTGACAGCTATTTTGACATTCAGAAGCCGATGAGCAGTGTACAGCTGGCCCTGTACAGAGGCTCTGTTGAGGACAATGGGCCACAAATCAAGCCTGAATAGTGTGGATAGGGGGCACTGGGTTCTTCCTATTTCCTCTGACCAATCCATAATGTTCTCCTGGGCAAACAGCTGGCCTGGGTGGCCCTAGATAGCACAGACCCCATCCCTCCTCTGGGGGTGGGTCTTCATGTTATCACCATGTTCTCACAGCCTGCCCATACTGGCACCACTTCCTGTGTCCAGACCTCGGACAATGGACCCTCCCAGAACAGCCCAAAGCATCCCCTTTGCCTGGGCAGCAGTGAGTCTCCCCACCACTCCCTCCCCAGCGTGTTCGGCCAGCCAGGGGTGGACAGGGAGGCATTTGCCCAGGCCCAGGTCAATACATCCCACTCTGATTTGTGTTGCCATAGCACCAGGAACCCCAGCAGCAACCACGGCTCTGTTGTGCTGGGTGCCGCCCGTGTCCGCAGAGAGCGAGCCAGGCCCTGCTCCAGTGGGCTACAGTCTAAATAAACAAGGCAGATGGGTGATTATTAGCCTTGTTTCACGGGTGGCGAACTGAGAGATTGAGTGAGCGGCCCAGGGTTCCATAGGGAATCCGTTGCAGACCCAGACATTGAACTGGGATTATCTGACTCCCGCTCTAATACCCAATCCACAAGGCAAGTCTTCCTCAGAGCCTGGAGCCCTGCTCAAAATCCCAGGCAAAAGGTTTCAGCTGCCTCCTGCTGGAGTTTAGAGCACTGGGATGAGTGAGGGGCCTCAGCACCCACAAGAGCTCAGTGCCCAGCTGGCCTGCCCATTTCTTTAGATGCCAAAACGGGAGCTGAGCTCTCTCAAAAATTCTGGCCTTGTTGCTGCTCTATGGAGTCTTGAGCCTCCAGTAAACCCAGCACTGGGGGAGCCCTGGGTAGGTCCCTGGGGAAGATTTATGCTCCATCCCAATAGCATTGAACTGCTGAGGCAGCTTTGGGGAGCCTCTTTTCAGTACTTCTGAAAGTGAGGGAAGGGACTGATTAGCCCCAGATACTGATGTGGGCAAACAGCTCTTGTGGGCTCAGTCAGGAGTGTCAGCCTCATAGAATCATAGAATATCAGGGTTGGAAGGGACCCCAGAAGGTCATCTAGTCCAACCCCCTGCTCAAAGCAGGACCAAGTCCCAGTTAAATCATCCTAGCCAGGGCTTTGTCAAGCCTGACCTTAAAAACCTCTAAGGAAGGAGATTCTACCACCTCCCTAGGTAACGCATTCCAGTGTTTCACCACCCTCTTAGTGAAAAAGTTTTTCCTAATATCCAATCTAAACCTCCCCCATTGCAACTTGAGACCATTACTCCTCGTTCTGTCATCTGCTACCATTGAGAACAGTCTAGAGCCATCCTCTTTGAAACCCCCTTTCAGGTAGTTGAAAGCAGCTATCAAATCCCCCCTCATTCTTCTCTTCTGCAGACTAAACAATCCCAGCTCCCTCAGCCTCTCCTCATAAGTCATGTGCTCTAGACCCCTAATCATTTTTGTTGCCCTTCGCTGTACTCTTTCCAATTTATCCACATCCTTCTTGTAGTGTGGGGCCCAAAACTGGACACAGTACTCCAGATGAGGCCTCACCAGTGTCGAATAGAGGGGAACGATCACGTCCCTCGATCTGCTCGCTATGCCCCTACTTATACATCCCAAAATGCCATTGGCCTTCTTGGCAACAAGGGCACACTGCTGACTCATATCCAGCTTCTCGTCCACTGTCACCCCTAGGTCCTTTTCCGCAGAACTGCTGCCGAGCCATTCGGTCCCTAGTCTGTAGCGGTGCATTGGATTCTTCCATCCTAAGTGCAGGACCCTGCACTTATCCTTATTGAACCTCATTAGATTTCTTTTGGCCCAATCTTCCAATTTGTCTAGGTCCTTCTGTATCCTATCCCTCCCCTCCAGCGTATCTACCACTCCTCCCAGTTTAGTATCATCCGCAAATTTGCTGAGAGTGCAATCCACACCATCCTCCAGATCATTTATGAAGATATTGAACAAAACGGGCCCCAGGACCGACCCCTGGGGCACTCCACTTGACACCGGCTGCCAACTAGACATGGAGCCATTGATCACTACCCGTTGAGCCCGACAATCTAGCCAGCTTTCTACCCACCTTATAGTGCATTCATCCAGCCCATACTTCCTTAACTTGCTGACAAGAATGCTGTGGGAGACCGTGTCAAAAGCTTTGCTAAAGTCAAGAAACAGTACATCCACTGCTTTCCCTTCATCCACAGAACCAGTAATCTCATCATAAAAGGCGATTAGATTAGTCAGGCATGACCTTCCCTTGGTGAATCCATGCTGACTGTTCCTGATCACTTTCCTCTCCTCTAAGTGCTTCAGGATTGATTCTTTGAGGACCTGCTCCATGATTTTTCCAGGGACTGAGGTGAGGCTGACCGGCCTGTAGTTCCCAGGATCCTCCTTCTTCCCTTTTTTAAAGATGGGCACTACATTAGCCTTTTTCCAGTCATCCGGGACTTCCCCCGTTCGCCACGAGTTTTCAAAGATAATGGCCAAGGGCTCTGCAATCAGCCGCCAATTCCCTCAGCACTCTCGGATGCAATTCGTCCGGCCCCATGGACTTGTGCACGTCCAGCTTTTCTAAATAGTCCCTAACCACCTCTATCTCTACAGAGGGCTGGCCATCTCTTCCCCATTTTGTGATGCCCAGCACAGCAGTCTGGGAGCTGACCTTGTTAGTGAAAACAGAGGCAAAAAAAGCATTGAGTACATTAGCTTTTTCCACATCCTCTGTCACTAGCTTGCCTCCCTCATTCAGTAAGGGGCCCACACTTTCCTTGGCTTTCTTCTTGTTGCCAACATACCTGAAGAAACCCTTCTTGTTACTCTTGACATCTCTTGCTAGCTGCAGCTCCAGGTGCGATTTGGCCCTCCTGATATCTTTCCTACATGCCCGAGCAATATTTTTATACTCTTCCCTGGTCATATGTCCAACCTTCCACTTCTTGTAAGCTTCTTTTTTATGTTTAAGATCCGCTAGGATTTCACCATTAAGCCAAGCTGGTTGCCTGCCATATTTACTATTCTTTCGACTCATCGGGATGGTTTGTCCCTGTAACCTCAACAGGGATTCCTTGAAATACAGCCAGCTCTCCTGGACTCCCTTCCCTTTCATGTTAGTCCCCCAGGGGATCCTGGCCATCTGTTCCCTGAGGGAGTCAAAGTCTGCTTTCCTGAAGTCCAGGGTCCGTATCCTGCTGCTTACCTTTCTTCCCTGCGTCAGGATCCTGAACTCAACCAACTCATGGTCACTGCCTCCCAGATTCCCATCCACTTTTGCTTCCCCCACTAATTCTACCCGGTTTGTGAGCAGCAGGTCAAGAAAAGCGCTCCCCCTAGTTGGCTCCCCTAGCACTTGCACCAGGAAATTGTCCCCTACGCTTTCCAAAAACTTCCTGGATTGTCTATGCACCGCTGTATTGCTCTCCCAGCAGATATCAGGAAAATTAAAGTCACCCATGAGAATCAGGGCATGCGATCTAGTAGCTTCCGTGAGTTGCCGGAAGAAAGCCTCATCCACCTCGTCCCCCTGGTCCGGTGGTCTATAGCAGACTCCCACCATGACATCACTCTTGTTGCACACACTTCTAAACTTAATCCAGAGACACTCAGGTTTTTCCACAGTTTCGTACCGGAGCTCTGAGCAGTCATACTGCTCCCTTACATACAGTGCTACTCCCCCACCTTTTCTGCCCTGCCTGTCCTTCCTGAACAGTTTATAACCATCCATGACTGTACTCCAGTCATGTGAGTTATCCCACCAAGTCTCTGTTATTCCAATCACGTCATAATTCCTTGACATCACCAGGACCTCCAGTTCTCCCTGCTTGTTTCCAAGGCTTTGTGCATTTGTATTTTAGCACTTGAGACTTGAGCCTCCATTCGCTCTGGGTCATTTGAAGCTAGGTTTGGAGAGGTGCGAGACCAGAGGGTATCCCCTCTGCTAGCATGAACTGCACGAGGCATGGCAGTAGGACATAGCATGTGCAGCCACTTCTTTAGATCAGACACATGCCGTCCTGCATGGAGACTGCTAGAGTCCCATTCACTGTGTACACCTCCTTTTTCTAGTCTCAGACAAAACCGATGTTAAAATAGAGCTAAAGTACAGTTCAGCAACAGGCAGTACAGTTATTTGCAGAGAAGTTGTAATTATCCCCAACCAAGCATTACAAACCCAGGAAATTCAGCATGAAGGTTAAACTTAAAGAAATTCAGGTATGGTAAGGTGTGGAAATGAACAGCTAAGGCTCCCTTACAATCCTTAACTCTGCCCTGTAGTGTCACCAAGCAATAAAGCAGGGTAAGGACCAGGTTAAGCAGACACCAAGCAGGTTAAGGACTATTTACAAAAGCTGGACATGCACAACTCTGTGGGTCCAGATCTAATGCATCCAGGGATGCTGAGGGAATTGGCTGATGTGATTGCAGAGGCACTGGCCATTATATTTGAAAACTTGTAGCGATCGGGGGAGGTCCCGGATGATTGGAAAAAGGCAAATATAATGCCCATATTTAAGAAAGGGAAGAAGGAGAACCTGGGGAACTACAGACTGGTCAGCCTTACCTCAGTCCCTGGAAAAGTCATGAAGCAGGTCCTCAATGAAACCATTTTGAAGCACTTGGAGGAGAGGAAGGGGATCAGGAACAGTCAACATGAATTCACCAAGGGCAAGTCATGCCTGACTAACCTGATTGCCTTCTATGATGAGATAACTGACTCTGGGGAAAGCGGTGGATGTGATGTATCTTGACTTTAGCAAAACTTTTGATACGGGCTCCCACAGTATTCTTGCCAGCAAGTTATAAAAATATGGATTGGATGAATGGACTATAAGATTGATAGACAGCTGGCTAAATTGTTAGGCTCAACAGGTAGTGATCAACTGCTCGATGTCTAGTTGGCAGCCGGTATCAAGCGAAGTGCCCCAGAGGTCGGTCCTGGGGCTGGTTTTGTTCAACATCTTTATTAATGGAGGATAGGGATAGGGTCCAGAGGTACCTAGACAAATTGGAGGATTGGGCCAAAAGAAATCTGATGAGGTTCAACAAGGACAAGTGCAGAGTCCTGCCCTTAGGACGGAAGAATCCCATGCACCGCTACAGGCTGGGGACTGACTGACTAAGCAGCAGTTCTGCAGAAAAGGACCTGGGGATTACAGTGGATGAGAAGCTGGATGAGTCAACAGTGTGCCCTTGTTGCTAAGAAGGCTAATGGCATTTTGGGCTACATTAGTAGGAGCATTGCCAGCAGATCGAGGGAAGTGATTATTTGGCACTGGCGAGGCCACACCTGGAGTATTGAGTCCAGTTTTGGTCCGCCCACTACAGAAGGGATGTGGACAAATTGGAGAGAGTCCAGCGGAGGGCAATGAAAATTATTAGAGGGCTGGGGCACATGATTTATGAGGAGAGGCTGAGGGAACTGGGCTTATTTAGTCTGCAGAAGAGAAGAGTGAGGGGGGATTTGATAGCAGCCTTCAACTACCTGAAGGGGGAGTTCCAAAGAGGATGGAGCTCAGCTGTTCTCAGTGGTGGCAGATGACAGAACAAGGAGCAATGGTCTCAAGTTGTGGTGGGGGAGGTCTAGGTTGGATATAAGGAAACACTATTTCACTAGGACGGTGGTGAAGAACTGGAATGGGTTAAGGAGAACTATTTTCCCCCTCCTCTGTATAATCTTTTACATATTTGAAGCCCGTTATCATGTCTCCCCTCAGGCTTCTCTTCTCCAGACTAAACAAACCCAATTTTTTCAATCTTCCTGCATAGGTCACATTTTCTAGACCTTTGATCATTTTTGTTGCTCTTCTCTGGACTTTCTTCAATTTGTCTATCTCTTTCCTGAAATGTGGTGCCCAGAACTGGACACCATACTCCAGCTGATGCCTTATCAGTGCTGAATAAACGAGAAGAATTACTTCTCACGTCTTGCTTCCAGCACTCCTGCTAATACATCCCAGAATGATATTTGCTTTTTTTTTTTTTTTTTGCAACAGTGTTGCTCTGTTGACTCATATTTAGTTTGTGACCCACTATGACCCCCAGATCCCTTTCCGCAGTACTCCTTCCTAGACAATCTTTTCCCATTTTGTATGTGTGCAACTGATTGTTCCTTCCTAAGTGGAGTACTTTGCATTTTTCCTTATTGAATTTCATCTTGTTTTGCTATTTCAACATTCCATTCCAATTTGAAACAGAGACTAATTTTTAAATGTCAACGTTTCCTGTGGGATAAAAATGTTACATTCCAAACCTCTTTCCTGCTGCGTGATTTCAGCCTTAACTCCATCTCCATGGACTTCTGGGCAAACTTTTGGAAAGTGCTTAAGGTACAGAGGTTCTGCCATCTCAGTGAGCTCTAGGAGTCTCAAGAGGGACTAAGTCCAATTTTTAGGTGCTGCTGCCATTCACAAAACCCCTGACCAGCTGCCATCTAACACTATAGGTGCCCCAAGTCCCTACAGTTCCTGAGCTTCCATCGTTAAAGTCCCCACACCTGGGCATGCACCCAGCCACCTAAGTGCTGGCTCCTCTGAGTGCCAGTGAGATTCACAAAGAAGATGTCCCCCTGCCTCTCTTGGCTTCAGGGCCCAATCAGAGCATGCCTGCATGGAGGAGACAGGGTTCCTCCTTTTATAACCTTTAGCCCAGTAGTTTGAGCACTCCTCAGGGATATGGGTGATCAAGGTTCAGCTTCCCCCTCTGCCAGATGTGGAGCAGGGACATGAATGTGGCTCTTCCCACCTCTAGGAGCATGTCACTGGGCTACAGGTTATAGGGAGGCACCACCACCTCCTCCTTTCTTTGTGAAAAATCACGAAGTTTCAAGGACCGGTTCACAGCCATGTATCCAGAACACAGGGAGGCACGTCCCATCGGCCTGGAATTAAGGACCTAACTCCTTTTGAGGGGTGGGGGTTAGGCCACACCGCTCTCCTCAGCATGTCCTATTGACTAGCCTAGGTGGCTTCCCACTTAGGATCTGCCCTGTTGAGCACCCTGCCACCTAGTGGAATCCACAGTCCAGAGTAGGCACCGGACTCCCTATGTGATGCATGGGGAAAGCTATGCACCTACGCATGGGATCCACAAAAGCCAGTAGGCTGAGTCCCCATTCTGAATCCCTCCTTAAAGTCCCTTTTGCAAACAGGATTGACTTAAGTGCTTTTGAAAATTCTACCCTTGTCTGGAAATTGCTGTGAACTTAAAAACATCACACAATACACAGGAACCGAAAAGAGACTGTAACGATGTGATATTTTAATGATTGGAAGATACAAAGCAGTGATACTTGCTGAGCCTCGCAAGCGGCTCTTCAATGTGTCTCCTGTGGCTTTTTGCAGCACGATGTTAAAACATTGTTTGATGGAATTATTAACCAATCAAAGTTATTCACCAATGAGGATGCTTTTACTATGTTATTAACCAACTGTAGTTGATAAAATAATAATACTTGGTCAGTCATTTGCTCTGAAATTATATAAATATAATTAATTATTTCCCCTGCCATACTGTTTAAATATGACTAGATAGCACTATAATAAATGAAACAATGAATTCACATGACTGTGGCTCTTTGGGGGAATGTTGATCATTAATTTGGCTCCTGAATCACTGAGGTCTGAGGGTCACTGATATAAAATATTGACCTGAATAAATGTTTAATATTAACAACTATGGCCAGATTTTATGGCTGCTTTTATACCCCCTGGAGCAAAACAAAGCTCTAAGTTGCTTTGCACACACAACCCAAATTCTCCCTCCTTTCTCCCCTCCACATACACTCCCCAGTTTTCCCTCCCTTTTGCACCCCACTTTCCAGAACACACCTAGACTTCCCCTTCCTCCTGTACCTCCTTTGCACATACACACACAGACCAGTTCCTCCCCTTGCACCGCTGACATTCCTGGCACACGCACACAAACCAGCTTCCCCATCCCTGCTGCACCCCTCCAAAGCAGCACTTTGGCTGATCACATTCTCTATTGTCTTGCAAGGCTGCTGTGTACCAGTTCACTGGGGCCAGGGGCTGGGGAGGGCCTGGTGGGGGTAGACTAGACTGTAATCAGTTGTCTGTTCTCCAGCAACAGGCCGATGTATTTGGACCACTGGGTCACCAGAGGAGGGTTCAATCATTAAAATATCACACGTTGTCGCATCAAATACTGTTTAAAAGGCTTAAGAACAGTCATTCTGCGGGTGGCTCTGGCGGCCATGATATTGGGGCTCTGCGCACATGCTTTAGGGCATTAGTCTGATCTCTGAAAGGGAGCAGAAAGGAGTTTTTGCCCATAAAGAGCATTTTGCAATTGGGAGTGAGGGGAATTCCGTGCCTCTCAAGAATCAGCTATTGCTGGGCTGGATACGTTCTTTATAGCTGACCCAGCTAACGGGTTTGTTTAGGATGGGATCAGTGTATGATGCAGGATGCCACTTAGTGCCATGTAAGTGCTTGAGTGCTGTAGACCATGGGATTGTGGCCCATACATGTTGTTAGCAAGCTCCAGGCAGGGAGACAGTGTGGTCTACTGGGTGGCAGATGGGGCTAGGACACAGAAGACTTGGGTACTATGTTCAACTCTGCTACTAACCTCCAGTGTGACTGTGAGCATATCACATCCCTTTTCTGTGCCTCAGTTTCCGTTCCTCCCCTTTGTCTCCGTAGATAGTGAGCTCCTTGTGGCAGTCTCTCACAGTCTGTGCAGCATCCTGGTAGCTGAGGCCTCTGGGTGCTACTGGACTGCAAATAACAATCTGCAGATTTAATGATGCTAAAGGCATCAGAGGAGCAGAATTCACTGGCTCAAAAGACTGAAAGTTGGTGCCCAGGTTTTGCAAGGGTGTTTGGTGTCAATCCTGTTGCCCAGCTAAGGGGAGAAGAGATGCATGAGGCCGCCTGGAGGGCAGCTATGACTTTGCCCAGTCTCTGAGTGGGCCCTGAGCCCCGCCAAGTCTCGCTCTGTCCATGCAAGGAGGGGGATTTTCAGCATGGATGCCCAGATAAGCAGGCATCCCGCGCACCTCATTTGCCAGAAGCCATTTCCCATGACATGTTAATCCCGCTGCGCCTGGCTCAGGCAGCACGAGGGAGGGTCAGCACAGCTCCCCCAGCTCCCCTGCACGTCCTTAGAGTGCGTGAGCCGGTACCCCAGCTGGGGGAAGAGAGCACCCCAGCCAAGGCAGGCTGGGACAAAGGCTGAGAGTGAAAACAGGAGGCCCCACAACGAGCTTGGTTTGCTCATCTTCTGGGCAGATTCTTGAGGTTAAAAAACAACATGGGCTGTTGGACAGACAGCTTGACTGACAACTGGCTTCCCGCCCCCCATGCTCTTGTGCCCTCTTCGCTCCTCCCCCCACCCCACTTTGCTCTTCTTTCTGGGCTCTTGGCTTCTATCCGGATGTACGTTGCTCTCTCTCATCTGGGTGCAGCCTGGCTCACTCTCACGACGGGCCTTGGCCCCTGCCTGGCGCCCACCCCACCCCACCCCGAAAGGCCCCACAGGCCCTGAGTGCACGAGGCAACTGACTGAGAAAACAGCTGCTGAAGGTGTGTTCAGGCTCAGGCAGCTCCGAATGGGCTGAGGCAAAGCCTGCCCCACCCATGCCGAGAAGCCCCACCACTGCCCAAAGGTCAGTCCTGGCTCCTCCTGCAGCCCTGGCAAGCTGGAGAAAGGACTCCGCCTTCCCCTGCCCCCCTTGCCACATCTGTCCAGCCCTAGAGCAGGGCCAAAGCATGCGGGGTACAGGGGGACCATTTTCTAGCCACAGAACACAGAGGGAGGCAATGCTCTGCCTTACGTTCCCTCTTAGGGTGGCCAGTTGGCGTTGGACATATTCCTGGAGGTTTCATCACATGGCACCATTCCAGGACAATCCTGGAGGACTGGCAGCTCCGTCCCCTCTTCCCACGCTCAGGGAACCAGGCTGGGTCAGAGCTATGGACAACGCGCCCTGGCAGCATTTCCCTGACACACTCAAGACCCAGGTGTGGATCCTATCAGGAAGGGTGGAGTGGGTTCTGCTGACTCACTGAGGCAAGGCCAGATAGGAGTGGCTCCCTGGGTCAGAGGCTCTGGGGAGCTGGCTAGGGTGACCAGGTGTCCAGTTTTTGAGCAGAACACCCAGTCAAAAAGTGATCCTGGTGGCTCCGGTCAGCACCGTTGACCAGGCCGTTGACTGTCCAGTTGGCAGCGCCGCACAGAGGAACTCAGAGCAGCCAAGCCTAGGGCAGTTTGAGCTGGTCTTTTAATTATCTTATTGTTAATTTCTTAAGCCAAATCTTAAACAGGGAGGTGAACTTGAAGGCCACACTGTGCACACATGCTGGCTGCCATCCTAGCTGACACTGAAGATTGCAGCAGGGCCCTCCAAAGCTAAAAGCACAAGTGGCTACAGCTTGAGCTGGAATGCCAGCTCTGCAATGAGCTCTCATGTGCTCTGGTTTGGTCACGGAGTGGGACGCTCACCACACACTGACCCAGGGATTATGGATTTCCTCTGGACACACAGAGCTCATCCTGAGCATCTGTGATCTACAGCAGTCCAAAGGCCAGATCTGTGCCGGGTTCTGGGATTACCCCCATGTTGGATGACAGCAGGCACTTCCAATGTGAACTGCACAAGTCTCTAGACTACTGAGCCAGCTAAGTAGCAGGGGTTGTAACCTAATCCTGTGTGGACGGGGCACTGGTCAGGGGGGACATGAAAACATGGGAAGGTTTATACTCCCCTGATGAAATATGGGGACCCTTCATTCACATAGCCAGCCCCGTTTATTATACATTCAGTGCAAGGCCCACATGTGGAACCTCTCTGCAGTGAAGAACACATCATTTCTGGGTGGAATATGGTAGATTTCAAGGTTGATGACTGTAAGTAACTAGTGCACCACTGAAAATACCCTGCTTGTGAAACCAAGAAACAAGAAAGCACTGTCTAGGCTAAAGTTTTTTTTACTCCACTGGGTCTGGGGGATTTGGGTGAGGAGCTCATGAGGTCTGGTGGCTGGGGCCCTGGATTAGGACTCAGGACATATGGGTTCTGTTCCTACCTGGGGTCAATCGCTTCCAATCTCTCTATCTCAGTTTCCCTCCCTATAAAATGGAGCTAATTCTTGTGACAGTATTTCTAAAAAGGCTTTGAAATTGGTGACTGAGAAGCGGTTGGGTTTTAGTGCTATTCCTTCACCACACTCTTCTTCATGTCCCTCGTGTTGTTTCTGTTCCTGCTGTGCTCGTTCCCCACATCTGAGTGCCAGCAAGCCCAGGACACTTGACCCCATCACTTCCATTTGTCCGGCTAGCCAGCTTGAGCCTGAGGATGCACGTGGCTCCCTGCAATGTAGAGCCTGAGGCTGCAGTGCTCCAGCAGTATCGCCTGCTCAGGTCCCCCCGAAAGCAGTGCACACACACACTGCTGACAGCATGGGCAGGGTCCCAAACACTGCAATTCCAGCATGCCCTATCAATGCAGCTCCTTGACGTCTCCTCCAGGAGCTGGGGCTAGACCGTGCTTTGAGGCCAACATGCAAATTCAGCCCAAGTTCATCTCCTCTCAGCTACTGGGCCTCCCTTCCATTTGAGGCCTGAACATTCAGTTTGGTTCTTCCCCTTTCAAGTGCTCAACCCAGAGCCTGTTACTGGTGCCTGTAGACACCTGTTTAAATCCTTTATAACAATGAACACCTTCCCCAGCATCTTTCATTTGAAGGTCTCCAAGTACTTCAAAAACATGAAGGAATTTGCCCACCCAACAAGGTGCAGATGGGGGACAAAGGCAGTGGGCATTTAAGAGACATGCTCAAGGTCACAGAAGGAGTCAGTGGCAGCACTGGGGAAAGAAGCCAGGCCTTCTGATTCCACATCCTGTATGCAAGCCACAAGACCACATCGCTCCCCACACATGCTCAATGTGTGAGGCAGTCCTTTGGCTATCTGACACAGCTGTCTATGTCTTGTCTGGAGCAGTCCATCTCTGTTGGTAATGCCCAACACGAGTCTTTGTGACAACTTGCTAGCAGATCCTAAGCCCAGCTCAGCATGCCTCTTGCTAGAACATATTTTGGTTAGTCCCAGGTGCAACCATAGCGGTACGTGTGTTTCTCTCTGTTCTCATGTTTCAGTACCGTCCCACCCTAATAGACCCCTGGCTACATGGCAGCTGCCGGAGCCCTTTCCAAAGCATTACCTAACAAAGCTGCTGCATTCCACCCTGCTCATAATTACCTGGCTCAGGACTCTGCACCTCCCAGCACTCATACTCTTACAGGTGTGTGGCCTTGGGAGTTTCCCGGGACGCCTCTCTTGGCTCTAGAAAGGGCAGGCGATTTTAACACTATGTGCTGATGGGATGGTGAGGCTGCCCATGCAATGTGCTACGAAGTTGGCCTTTCGTGGATTAAATTCTCACCTATTCAACACATTTAGCATTGCCCAGGCCATTGGGTGCTCCCAAGAGGTGCTGGTGTATTGGCGACAGAGTATGGTTGTCAGTAGGCAGAGGGGACCTCTGGAGCTTAGTGCATGAGCCTCTACTGCATGAGCTAAAAGTCAACTGGCTGTTAGCTAAGGCTGTAGAGCTGACTCATTTTATCTCTCTCTAAATGGTCTAGGTGCCACTAGATGGGACAGAACACCACAGCCAGGAGGTGTGTGAGTAACACTGGCAGCCTGGCTCCCTCTGCTGTGGGTCACAGAGCCGTGAGCTTGTGGATTGTGATAGCCTCCATGCCACATCCCTGATAATTGTCACCTTGCTTTCTCTCCCTCAGCTCTTCCCCTTCCCTTAACTCGCACCCCCCTCCCTTCCCTCCGCCTCTTTCTATCCCCTGACCTCTCCTCTCTGGGTTTCATCCTGGCCCCTCTGTACTGCTCTGGCCTAGAAATCAGCCAGCTCATCTGAGTGCAGCTTTCCCCTGAAAGGAGGATGTTTTGGTGCAGAGTCCTTGGCTGCCCCTCTGGCAGGGGCATACTGAAGGCATGGCTGGGGGGTAAGAAGCTGCATCAGAGGAGGGCACGGGTGGGTGGGCTCTTATGGAGTTCTGCATCCAGTGTGTGAGCTTGAGCAGCCGCTGCAGCTGCTCCAGTTTACACCGGGGACTGAACTAGCGTCTAACAGCCTCAGAATCCAGGAGATGCAGAAATGGCCCAGGACCTGTGGTGTGCCACGGCCAGGCCGTTTGTTCTCCCTCTCCCACTTTCTTCGGTGGGAGGTCATGTCTTCCCTTATGTCCCTTGCAAGCTCATTGAAGCTGGCATGGTTACACGGGTGTTGGGGAGGTGGGGTGGATTTTGCTCCTTCACTGAAGAAAGAGTATAAAGAGCATTTCTGACAGAGTCAAGGGTTTGGCCAGACTAACAGAGAAGCCAGAAAGAAGGGAGATGGGCAGAGAAATAATTTTCCCCTTGACCTCATTTGCCAGCAAATTCCTGCCCATTTGCGTGGACAGGCCCAGTGGCACAGGAGATGGATAATTAATATTAGCAGCTTGCTTCACTCCAGCTTCCTGGGGTTCAACCCTGCAACTGACATGCTCTCATCTTAGAGTAAGAATAAGAAAATCTCCAGGGTCACCTGAAAGTAACATTTTTATTTTAATTCTTTCCTTAAACTCTTTTTCACCTTCTCTGGGCCGCATGGTTTCCAGCCTTGCTTTGCCAGAGGCACCGAAGGCAGCAGCCTGTGCAGGTGTTGCAGGGGACAGAGTGAGCCTCTCCCGCCTCACTGCAGAGAGGAGAGGCTGGAGGAATTGCTGAAGGGGGAGGGTGACACATTAGCAACCAGAGCTGCCAGCTTTAGTTCTCACATTTCCTCCCGCTCAGGCTGGGGAAAAGCTGGGTCAGGTTGGAACATGAGGCTTTGGATGAGAATCCTTTGGGACAGATGGTGGCACATCGTTTCAGAATGTTTTTACAGTGCCAGCTCTCGGCTCCAGGCTTGCCGGGGTAGGTTTTCACAGGCGCACCGGGGATTTGGCTACATGCCTCTCTGGGGCAGTGTAATCTTGTGGACGGGGCACCGGGGTAGGATTCAGGAGACTTGAGTTCTTCACTTGGCTCTGCCATTGACCTATTATGTGATTCTGGGCCAGTCACTTCCCTTCCCCCTTTTGTCTATCTCATCTAGCGCTTTGGAGCAGGGCCCTGTCGCTGACTGTGTATGTGTAGTGCCCAGCACAGCGGGGCCCAATTTCAGCTGAGGCCTCCCTATGTTATTGTAATACCAATAATCCTGTTCATTTTAATAGAAATTGGGCAGCCAAATCCCTTGGGTGGTTTTGACAATCTCAGCCTCAGTGTCAGAAGATGCTCCAGCCCCATCCAAAGCTGGAAATTGGGGGCATACCTTCGTACAGAATTCCCATTCAGTAGCCCCCGTTAAGAACCTCCCAGCTAGGGCTGGGCCTGAGCTGTTGCATTCAGATGCACTCGGTATTGGCTAAATTGTGCTCTGACTGGGTTTTACCATCAACTTCAACAGGAGCAAATTAGGCCAGTACTGAGCACCCACCAAAATCCCACCCCACCTGTCTCCACAGAGCAGAAGTGTTTGGCTCCAGGGTCAAGCCCTTGTCTCTTAACATCAACCCGCTTCTCCCACAGTATAGGGAAGCTATTCATTAGTAATAGGATTACGATAGCACCAAGGTGTGACTGGGCTGAGTGCTGGACAGACCTGTAATGAACAACAGGCCCTGCCCCCAACACTCACAATCTAAGTAGACCAGCCATAGGGTGGAAGGGGAAACCGAGGCACAAGGAGGGTAAGTGACTTATCTCAGATCATGGAGCAGGCCAATAGCAAAATAGAACCAAGGCCTCCTAACACCCTGTGGAGAGCATTAGGCACTAGACTGCCTTTAGCCAGAGTGCAACTAGCCTCACTTTCAGGGTATGTCTACACCTCTGCTGGATGGGGTAGCTTTGACTGAGCTAGCCACAGCAGTGCAAGCCATGGGAGGGGCTAGCCAGCCCAAATACAGTCCCACCTGGGACCCTGCCTTTGTACTCAGGACGGCTAGCCCATCCCACCGCTCCCATCTCTGCAACTACAATTCTGTTGTTAATGCACTAGCTTGATCAGAGCTTGTGTGTGTACGTCCACCTGAGTTGGAATTACACCTCCCTTATCCTTGGAGTGCCTACCCGAAATTCCGCTTAGCTCAGGCCTGAGAAGCAGTCCATTTTTGACGGGAGCTGGGGCTCTTGTCTCAATGACAGCAGCACACTGCTGAGCTCTGCCTTGGGCATAATGTGGCAGTGGGCCAAATTCATACCCCTTATCATATCACTGACCCCCAGAGAGGAATTTTATGCTCTGAGTTTAAAACATGTTGAGAAGAAGAATGGCTTAGCACCTAAAGCCAAGGACACAGGAATTAGGCTCTTTGGAGTCTATGCCCAGCTCTCTCTCTCAGTGATTAGCTGTGTGACCTTTGGCCATTCACTTAATGTATCTGTGCCTCAGTTTCCCCATGTTTAATAGGGGATGATGATGATAATAATGACTCACTCACAGTGGGGATTTTGAGTCTTAATTAACAAAAGAAATCCTAGCACTGTCATAGGTACATTACTGGATGGGGATGGCAAAATTGTCAACAATGATGCAGAAAAGTCAGACATTTTCAATAATTATTTCTGCTGTGTATTTGGAAAAAAAGCAGGATGATGTATTCATATCTTAAGGTGATAATGAAATGCTTCCTACTCCAACAGTAACTAGGCAGCATATTAAATAGTAACTACTAAAATTAATTATTTTTAAATCTGCAGGGTTGTGTAACTTCCACCCAAAAGTTTTAAAGGAATTGGCTGAGAAACACTGAACCATAGATGTTGCAACTTAATAAGTCTTCGATAACAGGGAAAGTTCCAGAGGGCTGGGGGGAAAAGCTACTGTTGAGCTGTAGGCCTGTTAGTTTGACAGTGATCGCAAGCAAAATCATGGAAAGGCTGACATGAGATGCAAGCAATAAAGAATTAAAGGATGGCAGCATAATTAATGTCAATTAATGTGTCATTTAACATGGATTTCTAGAAAATAGGTCTTGCAAACAAACTTGATGTCCTTTACTGATGTGGCTTACAGTCTTGACTGAAAATGGTAACTGTGTTGAAATACTATACTTAACCTTCTGTAAGTCTTTTAATAGTTTCATAGATTAAGGCCAGAAGCAACCATTTTCAAAATCTAGTCTGACCTCCTGTGTAACATATGCCAGAGAACCTCAGCTACTAATTGCTGCATCAGAATGTCTGGTTGACTTGTAAAAGATCTCTGAGAAAGAAACTTCCAATCTTGAGTTAAAGACTGTAAGTGACGGAGAATCCACCTCGCCACCAATTACGTTGTGCTAATAGTTCACCACTCTCTCTTACAAATTTGCATCTTATTTCTAGTCTGAATTTTTCTAGCTTCAGTTTCCAGGCATTGGCTCACGTTATTCCTTTTTCTGTGAGATTAAAGATCTGTCTGCTGCGATAAAGCTTGTTCCCATGCAGGTACTTTTAGCCTTGATAGTCATCTCTTAACCTTCTCTTGGGTAAAATAAATCGATTAAGCTGCTTTAGTTTCTCACTATAAGACCAGTTTTCCAGCCCTCAAATTATTCAATGGACTTAGTACTGCAAGACATTCTGACTAAAAATTAGCATTATTCAAACTCACTGTCATCATCATGACAGCAAATCCCAGCGGAATGCAGCTGCTTTGCAGGTCGCATTTCATCCAGATCCATCTCTAGCTAGGTCCTTAAGGCTGTGTATTCAGTCTGTGTCCATCACGGGAGATCTTATAGCACCACTGACGCCCTTGGTACCCACATGATCACTGACCATGTAGCCGCATTCCATGGTAAAATCAGTGCAGTCCATATTAAGCTGATTAAAAGCTGGCTATTTGTAGCTACAAAGAGTAATTGAAAATGGGAATCCTCATCCCGGTGGGTGGGTGTTTCTAGTGGGGTCCCACAGGGATCGGTTCTTGGCACAATACTATTCAATATCTTTATCAATAATCTGGCAGAAAATAATAAAATCATTGCAGTTAAATTTGCAGATGATTCAAAAATTGGTGGCGTTGTAAATACTTATAAGGCCAGAGTGACGTGGATTGCTCTGTAATTGGGGTCTTTTGAACGTGTCTTTTTTATTACAGTATGCAAGGTCATACATCTAGACACAAACAATGTAAGTTGCCCTTATAGGACGCTGGACTGGCCCATGGAAAGCAGTGACTCTGAAGGGGAGGACTGTGGGAATGGCAGATAAACAGCTGATTATGAGATTCCCCATGCAGTGCTGTAACTAGAAAAGCCACAGCTATCTTTGGATGTATAAGCAAGGGAATACCAGGTAGGACTAGGGAGGTGATATTACCTTTGTATACCTCTATGACACAGGGTCTGTCCCACTGTCCAAATTCATAGACAAGATCAAAAATGCATAGGGAGTTTAACAAGAGGTCTGACTAAAACCAGACAAGGAGGCCTGTGGAAAGGTTGGTTTCATGATTACCTCATGGTTACATGAGGTTGGTTGTTAAAAATCTTAAAAAAGCTATTTTAATCTTCATGAAAGAGTCTGTGTATTCTTGATGGTCCATGTCTTAGGGAATTCAGGATGTTCCCAAACCCTACTGTGTGCATGTATAGAGATGGAGTACGGTGGTTTGGAAACTGGGTGCAGTTGGTTTGGATTGGTGGGGCTTTAATAGAAGGGTCAGGGAAGGAGCCAGACCTCTCTCTAGACTGCAAGTGATGCAGACAGAGGCCATGCCTACACTAGAGAGCTTACAGCAGTGCGGGAATGTTGGCTTTCTTTCCTCTGTAACTCAGCTGAGAATGTGGTATCTACTTTACCTTCAGAGAAGCATAAATCTAGAGATGTGAAGCAAACTGATTCTTTTGTTTGCCTCCATGTTCTGTTTTTAATAATTTTTTTTGGTAAAGATTGCTGCTGTTCAGGTGATTTCATGTACACGTCCCCATGACCTGCTAGGAGAAATGTCAAAGGAAAGGTAGAAAGTTTCTGAAACCTGTATCCCACACAGACAAAAGGATTGAACAAAGGTATTCACTTCCTGTGTTGTCATCATGCCATGGTTGGAAAACATGAGGAGAGAGACCAAGGCCAACCAAAAGACAACAATTGGTGGTGGTGTTAGTCACAATGGCATTGGTGAGACCATTCCTAGGTATTGTGTCCAGTTCTGGTGTCCATATTTCAAAAAGGAGGTTGGCAAAAGGTTCACACAAAAAAAAATGTAGGCATTATCTGAGAACTGGAAAACCTGCCTTATAGCTAAGAAGCTTAATCTATTTAGGTGAACAGTTAGAAGGTTATGAGGAGACTTGATCTTGGCCTACAAGTACTTACATGTGAAGATGATTTTTGATATTTCTTTAAACTAGCAGGAAATGGTGTAACAAGAGCCAATGTCAGGAAGCTAAAGCTAGACATGTTCAGATTGGAAATAATGCACAATATTTTAACAGGGAGGGTAATTGAAAAAACTTCCTTGGCATGGAAGTGGCAGATTCTCCATTGCATGAAGCCTCTAAGATTGTCTGTCTTTTTAGAAACACACTCTTACGCAGCCAGAAGTTGTGGTGTTGAGGCAGGAATCCCTGGGTGAAGTTTTATGGCCTGTGCTGTGCAGAAAGTCAGGCTAGATGATCATAATCATCCCTTCTGGCCTTAAAATCTATGAATATACAGTCCATTCCTCTAGGGAAGCATCACACCTACATGATGCTACCAAACCCAACCTAAAGAGTAAGATGGAAGTTGGCTGACACTTGAATTTAACCACTGTGAAGGTCATGGTGCATAGAGCTGTAATGTTCCTTGTGATATGGCAGAATCTAGCCTTGGCTCTAATGAACACAAAGGGAGATTTTTTGTAGAGGCTGCTCGACACAGACAGGCCCATGTGGTTTGCTTTGCTGGTCCAGGTCCGAGACTGAGTCCCATGCCACCACTCCCCCTCCCGCTCCCCTACCCTCATTGTTAGAATGGTGCAGTAAAAAGGTCTGAAACTCAGGTACCTGCACTTCTGTTAAGGAGGAGAAAGGTGCCTATGGGGTATCTACAAGGAGCTCTAAGCCATATGTTGCCCTGTAAACTACAATCTTCTATCTCCCTGCTGCGTCCCAAGTCTTCCCATGTGGGCTGGCAGCTGTGCGTGGAGGTCAATCACCAGATGGAAGAGGAAGCCCCCACAGGCAAAGGATGTGGAAATTACGTTTTATATGAGTTGGTGACACTAGTCAATTCAGGAGGGACTTTCACCCAGAGAGGCAGTTTTGTCTAGTGGCTGGAGCTCTCAACTGGGAGCCATAAGAGCTAGGGTCTATTCCTGGTTCTGCAAGTGACCTGCTGTGTGACCCTGGGCAAGTTAGGTCTTGTCTCTGCTTTGCCTCAGACAGTTTGTCTATTTGGCCAAAGGCAGGAACTGTCTCTTGCCATGTGCCCGTTCAGCTCCTAGCACCGGGGGACTCTGATTTCACTGGGCCTTCCAGGGGTTCTGTAATACAAATAATAACAACAATTCCAGCTGGAGCAAAAGGAAACGCTGCTTTGGTCTTGCACAATACCCCTACCCAGGACCCTGTTTGTCATCTAAGCTGGATGGTTGGGATGGGTGTGAGACCTTGTGAGATGGTTGTAACTCTTCTGCCAGATGCCATCAGCAGCCATGAGGGCCAGGTTCAAGTGGCTGTGGATCCCGCTGAAAACTAATACACACCACCAGCACAAGTTCATCCATCTCCTTCTACCCCCCACTGCCCAGAATTCCTGGGATCACTAAATACGTTTCCTGAGCGCTTTTATAGGCAATTCTGCCCCACTTGCAAGCACTGAGTCTATGTATGAAATAAGGAAAACTATTAGGGGGCAAGAGAACACAACACCCCTAAGCAATGTAATTATACTGACCTAATTTGCTAGTGTTGGCCTGACCAAAGTGAACCTCTGCACACAGTAATGTTGGCAGTACTCTGTTCACTCAGTTCCCCACCCATTGGGGAGAATAGCCAATAAACAATCTCCCTTTAACATAGGGGTGGCCAACCTGGGGCCCTGGAGCCACATGCGGCTCTTCAGAAGTTAATATGCGGCTCCTTGTATAGGCATCGACTCCGGGGCTGGAGCTAGAGGCGCCAACTTTCCAATGTGCCAGTGGGTGCTCAGTGCTCAACCCCTGGCTCTGCCACAGGCCCTGAACCCTCTCCACCCCTTCCCGCCCCCTGCCCTGAGCCTGACATGCCCTCGCTCCTCCCCTTCCCCCCAGAACCTCCTGCATGCCATGGAACAGCTGATCAGGAGATGCTGGGAGAGAGGGGGAGGCACTGATCAGCGGGGCTGCCGGTGGGTGGGAGGCGCTGGGAGTGGGGGTAGGGAGCTGTTGACGTATCCCTGTGGCTCTTTGGCAACGTACATTGGTAAATTCTGGCTCCCCGCAGGCTCAGGTTGGCCACCCCTGCTTTAACACACCCCAGCCCCATCTGCTAAATCCCACTCACAGTTTGGCATCAATGGCTGTTTAGTGCAGAGTCCGGAGGTCACTTGGACAGGCCTGTCTCCAGCCCCTTGCGGAGTGCTGCCTGGTTCTCCCCCGAGGTGCCATTGCTCAGCTGGAGCAATTTCAGCTTTATTTAGTGCCTGAGTAGGAGAAGCCTCAGTGCAGGTCACTCAGCTCTCCTGCTGTTCACTCACAAAGCCGTCTCTACCAGCTGCAGAAGGGCAGTTTTTAGGCGACATCATCTTTCATGGTAGAGTTCTAGCAACAGTGCAGAGCCCTCAGATGAGGAGAGCCAATAGTATAGAGAACTTTTGAGCAAAGTACCCTTTATAAGGAAGACACACATTTCCACAGAAGAGAAGTATTCTTTCATTTCTCTTTTCAGATCCACTACCCAACTAATTATAAGTCTGTGTTCGGTTAAAGTGGCTCCCAAAGTGTCACTGAGGGAATTCTGGGTAGAAATTTTATGCAAATTAGGCAGTTTCTGTAACTGTATGACCTCCTGTTTACCAACAGATGGGGCAGAGGGCTCTTTACCCTACAGCTTAGGCCACAGGTCTTATATATGGTTTCCTTCTGCTTGCCTGGAATTTGCATCATTTCAGGGAGCAAGGGGATGAATGTGTTTAAAAGGCCTCTCTGGGAAGACCAGGTGTGTCAAACATTCATGGCTTTGCCTTTGGACAGAAAAGCTTCACATGAGGCCACCTGCTGAATGAATTTACTTCTGGACTGAGAGCCCTGGAAACTTCTGTGTATGGCACATGCACAGGCAGGGCAAGTTTTTTCAATACACTGCCTAATGAATGAGGACGGGCCCAGATCTGCAGGGATACCCCTCTAGGGGTGAGAGGGAAGATTAGGCTCTGTGGTCCAGTCAATCCTGCTGCCAACTGCAATGCCGAATGTGATGGTGGGTCTTATCATAAATAGCTTCTGATTAAGGGGTGTGATTGTAGGTTTATGTATAGGGAAGGGGCTATTCCACCCGCCACTCAAAGAGCCTTGGGGAGATGGAAAGACAGGCAGAGGCTCCTGGAGCAAGCTTCATCCTCATGGCTGCCACCCCCACCATCTCTTGCCAACATCATCCTGATCCTGTGGGATGTCCTGACCTGACCAGGCCAGAGAGAGAGGGAGTCAGACGACAATGCCACTCTGACCAGCTCCAGCTGAATCCCAGACAGTACCTGGGATGAAATGGGATCGGACTTTAATAGCAGCAACAACAGCTCCAGCCCCTATGAACTAATTTCTCTCCTCCCTCTGCCCCCCAGGACAGTCATCACTCTCTGGTACCATCTAAGAGACTGTCGGGCAAGGGGGTTTTCCTTCTACAACTCTCTGCAGTTCAAGGGAAAGGGAACCAGAAATGTTGTTATAATAACAGCCTCATGCAGTACTTGACATTTCAAAGGCTTTAACTGTGTTTCATCTTTTGTGTATCTTTAAGAGAAGGTTAAAAGGATTTTTAATGTGGTGTTTGCCATGACACTATGGGAAGCTGAGGTCTCTAGATACCAAACCTGGGACCTTGTTTACCACTGGTTAATGTGGGACAGTGACTAGATGATGTTAATACCTTTGGCCCTTTTATTCCATCTAAATTAATACAACAGTCCCCATTGCATTAAGAGAAAAAATATGAGGACAATAAAGCAAATGGAAAAAGACGGTATTGTTAAAGTTACAGAGCCACAAGTTGGATAAGCATCATGGCAGCCATAGAGAAGGCAGGCTAACTGTGCATTTGAAATTTAAACACAGCACTAAAAAGCACTCACTACCAAATACCTACAACTGAAGAAATATTATCTGATTTGGCAAAAGCAAAAATATTCTCAGTACTTGATGCCAAAGGTGGATATTGCCAATTGCTACTGGATAAAAAGAGCAGCTGCTTAATCACATTCTAGATACCAGTAGATAGATACTGATGGCTAAGAATGACAATTAGGATCAAACCTGCAGTGGAAGACTACCAACACTGCCAGCAAGATCTACTAACAGGACATTATAATTTTCTGCTCTATACTTGGGGGAAAAACAGATGATGTAGTCATGTAATATGATAACACTCTTTCCATTCTACTAGTATCTCAGGAGGATGTTAAACAGCAGCTACTAAAGTCAGACATTTTTAAATCATCAGGTCCAAATAACTTGTATCCAAGAATTTTAAAAGAGCTGGCTGACGAGCTTACTGGACTGTCGATTTTCAATAAGTCTTGAAACACTGGGGAAGTTCCAGAAGGCTCAAAGAAAACTAATGTGCCAATATTTTAAATGGGTAAATGAGATAACCCAGATAATTATAGGCCTGTCAGTTTGATATTATCCTGGGAAAGATAATAGATTGCCTTATATGGGACTTGATTAATAAAGGAAGTTAATATAATTAATGCAAATCAACATGGCTTATAGAAAATAGATCCTATCAAACTAACTTGATATCTTTTTTGATGAGATTATGTAGTTTGGTGATAAATGCTAATAATGTTGATGTAATCTACTTAGACATCTGTAAGACATTTCACTTGGTACCACATTAAATTTTGATTAAAAAACTAGAATGATATAAAATTTACATGGCACACATAAAATGGATTAAAAGCTGGCTAACTAATAGATCTCAAAATGTAATTATAAATGGGGAAGTCTCATAGAACAGATGTATTTCTAGTGGGGTACTGTAGGGTTAGGGTCTTGGCCCCACACTATTTACATTTTTATCACTGACCTGGAATAAAACATAAAATCATCATTAATAAAATTTGCAGGTGACACAAAAATTGTGAGAGTGGTAAATAATGAAGAGAACAAACCACTGGTACAAAGCAATCTGTATTGTTTGGTAAACTGGCTGCAAGCAAACAAAAGGTATTTTAATATGGCTAAATGTAAATGTATGTATTTAGGAACAAAGAATGTTGGCCACTTAGCTAGCAAGAGATGTTAAGAGTAACAAGAAGGGTTTCTTCAGGTTTCTGAGCAACAAGAAGAAAGTCAAGGAAAGTGTGGGCTCCTTACTGAATGAGGGAGGCAACCTAGTGACAGAGGATGTGGAAAAAGCTAATGTACTCAATGCTTTTTTTGCCTCTGTCTTCATGAACAAGGTCAACTCCCAGACTGCTGCACTGGGCAGCACAGCATGGGGAGGAGGTGACCAGCCCTGTGTGAAGAAAGAAGTGGTTCAGGACTATTTAGAAAAGCTGAACGAGCACAAGTCCATGGGGCCCGATGTGCTGCATCCGAGAGTGCCAAAGGAGTTGGCGGATGTGATTGCAGAGCCATTGGCCATTATCTTTGAAAACTCATGGAATTTGGGGGAGGTACTGGATGACTGGAAAAAGGCTAATGTAGTGCCTAGCTTTAAAAAAGGGAAGAAAGAGGATCCTAGGAACTACAGGCCAGCCAGCCTCTCCTCAGTCTCTGGAAAAATCATGGAGCAGGTCCTCAAGGAATCAATTCTGAAGCACTTAGAGGAGAGGAAAGTGATCAGGAACACCAAGGGCAAGTCATGCCTGACTAATCTAATTGCCTTCTATGATGAGATAACTGGCTCTGTGGATGAGAGGAAAGCAGTGGACGTTTTGTTCCTTGACTTTAGCAAAGCTTTTGGTCTCCCACAGTATTCTTGCCAGTAAGTTAAAGAAGTATGGGCTGGATGAATGGACAATAAGGTGGAGAGAAAGCTGGCTAGATTGTCGGGCTCAACGGGTAGTGATCAATGGCTCCATGTCTACTTGGCAGCTGGTATCAAGTGGAGTGCCCCAAGGGTTGGTCCTCGGGCCGGTTTTGTTCAATATCTTCATTAATGATCTGGAGGATGGCATGGATTGCACCCTCAGCAAGTTTGCAGATGACACTAAAGTGGGAGGAGAGGTAGATACGCTGGAGGGTAGGGATAGGATACAGAGGGCCCTAGACAAATTAGAGGATTGGGCCAAAAGAAATCTGATGAGGTTCAACAAGGACAAGTGCAGAGTCCTGCACTTAGGACGGAAGAATCCCATGCACCGCTATAGACTAGGGACCGAATGGCTAGGCAGCAGTTCTGTAGAAAAGGACCTAGGGGTTACAGTGGACGAGAAGCTGGATATGAGTCAACAGTGTGCCGTTGTTGCCAAGAAGGCCAATTGCATTTTGGGATGTATAAGTCAGAGCATTGCCAGCAGATCGAGGGATGTGATCGTTCCCCTCTATTCAACATTGGTGAGGCCTCATCTGGAGTACTGTGTCCAGTTTTGGGCCCTACAATACAAGAAGGATGTGGAAAAATTGGAAAACGTCCAGTGGAGAGCAACAAAAATGATTAGGGGACTGGAACACATGACTTATGAGGAGAGGCTGAGGGAACTGGGATTGTTTGGTCTGCGGAAGAGAAGAATGAGGGGGGATTTGATAGCTGCTTTCAACTACCTTTGGAAAGGGGGTTCCAAAGAGGATGGATCTAGACTGTTCTCAGTGGTAGCAGATGACAGAACGAGGAGTAATGGTCTCAAGTTGCAGTGGGGGAGGTTTAGGTTGGATATTAGGGAAAAACTTTTTCACTAGGAGGGTGGTGAAACACTGGAATGCGTTACCTAGGGAGGTGGTGGAATCTTCTTCCTTCGAAGTTTTTAAGGTCAGGCTTGACAAAGCCCTGGCTGGGATGATTTAATTGGGGATTGGTCCTGCTTTGAGCAGGGGGTTGGACTAGATGACCTCCTGAGGTCCCTGGCAACCCTGATATTCTATGATTCTATGAAATGCAAAGCAGTCTCCTGTTGCTACAAGAAATTCACACTCACTCCAACATCAAACTGCCTGCAAAGGATACATAATACTTTGTAAAAAGAAAAGGAGTACTTGTGGCACCTTAGAGACTAACAAATTTATTTGAGCATAAGCTTTCATGGGCTACAGCTCATCCGATGATGTGAGCTGTAGCTCATGAAAGCTTATGCTCAAATAAATTTGTTAGTCTCTAAGGTGCCACAAGTACTCCTTTTCTTTTTGCGAATACAGACTAACATGGCTGCTACTCTGAAATAAGACTTTGTGCAACACAAAGGTGTCAAAGCACATCCCTCCCAAACCTAGCAGAAAATACTGAGGTTCCCCAGCAAGTTAAGAGTTAGTTAATATTTTTTCAGAAGCTGGTGTTGTGATCTAAATGCTGTGGAGGGTATAATAGAAAGTTACGTAAGTAGTTTGTAGAATTCATGTTTAATTTTACTATCTCAAATAAATAGCTCCCCAACATGGGGTAACATAGCATGATTTTGTCTAGAAATTCAGAGAACATGTCTTTCAGGACGTGCTTGACAGGAGAGGACAGCACATGTGCAGGAAGGAATAAAGCCTCACTGCTGCACTGAGTTGGCTCACTCTTTGCATGCTTGAACACTAAACAGTGAGTTCTGCAATAGGGTATACAAACTGGTCTGAGACGAGTCCAGCTTGTGTCACAAAGGCCCCAAATGTTCAGTAAGGCCAGAATTTCCAAGCTGATTGGGTGCATGTTTCGGGCTGAGTTCTTGTGAAAATCTGGTCTTGTGTGAGTGCTACACACTCAAAAACCTGGCCCTGAGTCCTTTGGAAAATGTGCTTTCCCTGTGGCAATGATTAGACCAGGCTCTGAATGTCTCCAGACTTTGAGAATAGGTGCATCTTTCAGAACCAGGTGGTCCTGTCTGACCCCCTTTCTGCTAACAACTTTTGATCGTTATTGACCAGGTGATCTCAAGGTGAGAGGCTCTGTATCCCGTCCCCATCACCTAGAACCAAGCAGCTCCCTCTCCCAACATTGGGCTGGTTCTTGGCTCTGGGAGCAATCTGCTCTCTGCAGCCTTCTCTCCTGACTGATTTATAATGTTGCTGTCAGTTTGGATTACAGACCACTACTTTCTTCATCTCAGCTTAAAATACTTGTGGTTTCAGATTCTGTCAGAAGAGTTACATAAGAGGAGAGTTTTACCCAGAGTGAGGATGATGGGGGGAGAAGGAATGCATTGCTGTGAATTCCTGCAGGAGTCTTTATTGGATTCCTCACAGATTATCAAAGGGCAGGGACGTGGGGAGGGAGGGGATGGGAAGCTAGACAAATTCAGACTGGAAATAAGGCATAAATGTTTAACATTGAGGGTAATTAACCATTGGAACAACTTATCAAGGGTTGTGGTGGATTCTCCATCTCTGACAATTTCTAAATCAAGATGGGATGATTTTCTAACAGATCTGCCCTAATTCAAAATGAATTATTTGGGGGGCAGTTCTGTGACCTGTGTTATCCAGGAGATCAGACTAAATACTCACAATGGTCCCTTCCGGCCTTGGGATCTTTGACGATACCATGTAGGACCTTTGTGCTCCCCTTTCACACACCTGTCCCTGCCCTCCAGCTCTTGTCTGTGTTATTAGGTGCTGGCTGCACACGTACTGGCTGTCCTAGCTGGAGTTCAGGGAGATTTTCAGTTGCTTTCTCGAGGTAGTATTTGACTCGCTGTCACTGTGGTTTAATTTGTTCAGCTCCTTTTTCACTACTACTGGCTGCAAAAGTGTATTTGCTGTAGGCAGTGGAGTGACCTGCTGCCCAAGCCCTCGGGTGATGTATTTTTTTGGAAAATGCAGAGGACAATTTCCTGGTGCAAGTGCTGGAGGAACCAACTAGGAGCAGAGCTCTTCTTGACCTGCTGCTCACAAACCCGGAAGAATTAATAGGGGAAGCAAAAGTGGATGGGAACCTGGGAGGCAGTGACCATGAGATGGTCGAGTTCAGATCTTGACACAGGGAAGAAAGGAGAGCAGCAGAATACAGACCCTGGACTTCAGAAAAGCAGACTTTGACTCCCTCAGGGAACTGATGAGCAGGATCCCCTGGGAGAATAACATGAGGGGTAAAGGAATCCAGGAGAGCTGGCTGTATTTTAAACAATCCTTATTGAGGTTATAGGGAAAAACCATCTCGATGTGGAGAAAGAACAGTAAATATGGCAGGCGACCAGCTTGGCTTAACAGTGAAATCCTTGCTGATCTTAAACTCAAAAAAGAAGCTTACAAGAAGTGGAAGATTGGACAAATGACCAGGGAAGAGTATAAAAATATTGCTCGGGCATGCAGGAGTGAAATCAGGAAGGCCAAATCACACCTGGAGTTGCAGCTAGCAAGAGATGTTAAGAGTAACTAGAAGGGTTTCTTCAGGTATGTTAGCAACAAGAAGAAAGTCAAGGGAAGTGTGGGCCCCTTACTGAATGAGGGAGGCAACCTAGTGACAGAGGATGTGGAAAAAGCTAATGTACTCAATGCTTTTTTTGCCTCTGTCTTCCTGATCAAGGTCAGCTCCCAGACTACTGCACTGGGCAGCACAGCATGGGGAGGAGGTGACCAGCCCTCTGTGGAGAAAGAAGTGGTTCGAGACTATTTAAAAAAGCTGGACGAGCACAAGTCCATGGATGCGCTGCATCCGACAGTGCTAAAGGAGTTGGTGGATGTGATTGCAGAGCCATTGGCCATTATCTTTGAAAACTCATGGTGATTGGGGGAAGTCCCGGATGACTGGAAAAAGGCTAATGTAGTGCCCATCTTTAAAAAAGGAAAGAAGGAGGATCCTAGGAACTACAGGCCAGTCAGCCTCACCTCAGTCCCTGGAAAAACCATGGAGCAGGTCCTCGAGTAATCAATTCTGAAGCACTTAGAGGAGAGGAAAGTGATCAGGAACAGTCAGCATGGATTCACCAAGGGCAAGTCATGCCTGACTAATCTAATTGCCTTCTATGATGAGATAACTGGCTCTGTGGATGAGGGGAAAGCAGTGGATATGTTGTTCCTTGACTTTAGCAAAGCTTTTGACATGGTCTCCCACAGTATTCTTGCCAGCAAGTTCAAGAAGTATGAGCTGGATGAATGGACAATAAGGTGGAGAGAAAGCTGGCTAGATTGTCGGGCTCAACGGGTAGTGATCAATGGCTCCATGTCTACTTGGCAGCTGGTATCAAGTGGAGTGCCCCAAGGGTCGGTACTCAGGCCAGTTTTGTTCAATATCTTCATTAATGATCTGGAGGATGGTGTGGACTGCACCCTCAGCAAGTTTGCAGATGACACTAAAGTGGGAGGAGAGGTAGATACGCTGGAGGGTAGGGATAGGATACAGAGGGCCCTAGACAAATTAGAGGATTGGGCCAAAAGAAATCTGATGAGGTTCAACAAAGACAAGTGCAGAGTCCTGCACTTAGGACGGAAGAATCCCATGCACCGCTACACACTAGGGACCGAATGGCTCGGCAGCAGTTCTGCAGAAAAGGACCTGGGGTTACAGTGGACGAGAAGCTGGATATGAGTCAACAGTGTGCCATTGTTGCCAAGAAGGCCAATGGCATTTTGGGATGTATAAGTCAGAGCATTGCCAGCAGATCGAGGGATGTGATCGTTCCCCTCTATTCGACATTGGTGAGGCCTCATCTGGAGTACTGTGTCCAGTTTTGGGCCCCACACTACAAGAAGGATGTGGAAAAATTGGAAAATGTCCAGCAGAGGGCAACAAAAATGATTAGGGGACTGGAACACATGACTTATGAGGAGAGGCTGAGGGAACTGGGATTGTTTAGTCTGCAGAAGAGAAGAATGAGGGGGGATTTGATAGCTGCTTTCAACTACCTGAAAGGGGGTTCCAAAGAGGATGGATCTAGACTGTTCTCAGTGGTAGCAGATGACAGAAAAAGGAGTAATGGTCTCTAGTTGCAGTGGGGGAGGTTTAGGTTGGATATTAGGAAAAACTTTTTCACTAGGAGGGTGGTGAAACACTGGAATGTGTTACCTAGGGAGGTGGTGGAATCTCCTCCCTTCGAAGTTTTTAAGGTCAGGCTTGACAAAACCCTGTCTGGGATGATTTAGTTGGGGATTGGTCCTGCTTTGAGCAGGGGGTTGGACTAGATGACCTCCTGAGGTCCCTTCCAACCCTGATATCCTATGATTCTATGACTCTATGATTTCTGCAGGCCAGTAATGCTGTCCAGGGGTCCCACTATGGCTTTTTAAATGGTTTTTCTGGCAATCTTGACAGCTGCTCCTGCTTTGCCATCAGACTGGCCGTGATGGGGGAACAATGCGATATGTGCTCAAATTCTGCTGCAGCTGAAAACTGGGCAAGTTGCTGATGGCCAAACTAAAGTAATAACTGTGTCTGGCATTCCATACCAGAAAATTGAGCATTGCAGTATTCAGTGAGAGAGGCTGCTCTTGCTGTCTCTATGATATCCATTTCCCAATAATCGAAATACCAATTAACATCACGAAGGATACTAGAATTTGTTAGAGATGGTTCATTGGCTTATGGAGTCTTTTGAGCTCACTCTCCATCTTTGGGCCTATAGAGAACATCTTGGATATTTAAAACAAACATAAGGAAGTTTTTCTTCACACAACACATTGTCAACCTGGGGAACTTGCTGCGAGGGGATATTGTGAAGGTCAAAAGTATAAATGGGTTCAAAAAAGAATTAGCTACATTGCTGGAGTACTGGTCCATTAATGGCTATTAGCCTAGAAGGTCAGAGACATAACCCCATGCTCTGGGCATCCCTAAACCTCTGACTGCTAGAAGCTTGGAGTGGACAAACTGGGATGGATCACTCAATAAATGGCCCTGTTCTGTTTACTCCCTCTGAATCATCTGGCATTGGCCACTATCAGGAGACAGGATACTGGGCTAGATGGACCATTGGTCTGACCCAGTATGGCCGTTCTTATGTATTTATTTATCTTGTGTAGAATCGCTATAGCACAAATATGGCTTGAGTGTATATGAATTAGTAGGTTTCAGAGTGGTAGCTGTGTTAGTCTGTATCAGCAAAAATAATGAGGAGTCCTTGTGGCACCTTAGAGACTAACAAATTTATTTGGGCATAAGCTTTCGTGAGTTAGAACCCACTTCATCAGATGCATGGAGTGAAAATACAGGAGCAGGTATAAATACATGAAAGGATGGGGGTTGCTTTACCAAGTATGAGGTCAGTCTAACAAGATAAATCAAGTAACAGCAGGATACCAAGGGAGAAAAAATAACTTTTGAAGTGGTAAGAGAGTGGCTTATTACAGACAGTTGACAAGAAGGTGTGAGTAACAGTAGGGAGAAATTAGTATTGGGGAAATTAAGTTTAGGTTTTGTAATGACCCAACCACTCCCAGTTTCTATTCAGGCCTAATCTGATGGTATCCAGTTTGCAAATTAATACCATTTCTGCAGCTTCACGTTGGAGTCTGTTTTTTTTGTTGAAGAATTGCCACTCTTAGGTCTGTTATTGAGTGACCAGAGAGATTTAAGTGTTCTCCCACTGGTTTTTGAATGTTATGATTCCTGATGTCAGATTTCTATCCATTTATTGTTTTGCGTAGAGACTATCTGGTTTGGCCAATGTATATGGCAGAGGGACATTGCTGGCACATGATGGCATATATCACATTGGTAGATGTGCAGGTGAACGAGCCGTTGATAGTGTGGCTGATGTGGTTAGGTCCTATGATGGTGTCCCCTGAATAGATATGTGGACACAGTTGGCAATGGACTTTGTTGCAAGGGGTGTGTCTGTGCGGATTTGTTCTTGTGCTTTTTCAGGGAGTTTCTTGAGCAAATGCTGTAGTTTTTTGGTAACCCTCAGTGGGATCAGAGGGTAATGGCTTGTAGAAAGTGGTGTTGGAGAGCTGCCTAGCAGCCTCTTGTTCATATTTCGACCTATTCATGATTTCGACAGCATGACAAGCACAAGAACAAATCCGCACAGACACACAGACACACCCCTCGAAACCCGACCTGGGGTATTCTATCTGCTATCCAAGATCCATAAACCTGGAAATCCTGGACACCCCATCATCTCAGGCATTGGCACCCTGACAGCAGGATTGTCTGGCTATGTAGAATCCCTCCTCAGGCCCTACGTTACCAGCACTCCCAGCTATCTTCGAGACACCACTGACTTCCTGAGGAAACTACAATCCATCGGTGATCTTCCTGAAAACACCATCCTAGCCACTATGGATGTAGAAGCCTCTACACCAACATTCCACACAAAGATGGGCTACAAGCCATCAGGAACAGTATCCCCGATAATGTCATGGCAAACCTGGTGGCTGAACTTTGACTTTGTCCTCACCCATAACTATTTCACATTTGGGGACAATGGAGATCTTCAAATCAGTGGCACTGCTATTGGTACCCGCATGGCCCCACAGTATGCCAACATTTTTATGGCTGACTTAGAACAACGCCTCCTCAGCTCTCGTCCCCTAATGCCCCTACTCTACTTGTGCTACATTGATGACATCTTCATCATCTAGACCCATGGAAAAGAAGCCCTTGAGGAATTACACCATGATTTCAACAATTTCCATCCCATCATCAACCTCAGCCTGGACCAGTCCACACAAGAGATCCACTTCCTGGACACTACAGTGCTAATAAGCGATGGTCACATAAACACCACCCTATACCGGAAACCTACTGACCACTATTCCAACCTACATGCCTCCAGCTTTCATCCAGACCACATCACATGATCCATTGTCTACAGCCAAGCTCTATGATACAACCGCATTTGCTCCCACTCCTCAGTCAGAGACAAACACCTACAAGATCTCTAACAAGCATTCTTACAACTACAATACCCACCTGCTGAAGTGAAGAAATAGATTGACAGAGCCAGAAGAGTACCCAGAAGTCACCTACTACAGGACAGGCCCAACAAAGAAAATAACAGAACGCCACTAGCCATCACCTTCAGCCTCCAACTAAAACCTCTCCAACGCATCATCGAGGATCTACAACCTATCCTGAAGGATGACTCATCACTCTCACAGATCTTGGGAGACAGGCCAGTCCTTGCTTACAGACAGCCCCCCAACCTGAAGCAAATACTCACCAGCTACCACACACCACACAACAGAACCACTAACCCAGGAACCTATCCTTGCAACAAAGCCCGTTGCCAGCTGTGTCCACATATCTATTCAGGGGACACCATCATAGGGCCTAATCAAATCAGCCACGCTATCAGAGGCTCCTTCACCTGCACATCTACCAATATGATATATGCCATCATGTGCCAGCAATGCCCCTCTGCCATGTACATTGGTCAAACTGGACAGTCTCTACGTAAAAGAATAAATGGACACAAATCAGATGTCAAGAATTATAACATTCAAAAAACAGTTGGAGAACACTTCAGTGTCTCTGGTCACTCGATTACAGACCTAAAAGTGGCAATACTTGAACAAAAAAACTTCAAACACAACGAGAGACTGCTGAATTGGAATTAATTTGCAAACTGGACACAATTAACTTAGGCTTGAATAGAGACTGGGAGTGGGTGGGTCATTACACAAAGTAAAACTATTTCCCCATGTTTATCCCCCCCTTACCCCCCACTGTTCCTCAGACATTCTTGTCAACTGCTGGAAATGGCCCACCTTGATTATCACTATAAGAGGTTCCCCTTCCCCCCGCTCTCCTGCTGGTAATAGCTCACCTTAAGTGATCACTCTGGTTACAGTGTGTATGGTAACACCCATTGTTTCATGTTCTCTATGTATATAAATCTCCCCATTGTATTTTCCACTGAATGCATCTGATGAAGTGAGCTGTAGCACTGCATGGCGATTCTCTGCAGTTCTCTGTCATCAAAATGGCAGTCACAGCTATCTATACCTATCAATGTCTATATCTGCCAAATGGAGTCCAGAGGGTCATCAAAGAGCTGCATTCTTCATCTCTTGTTTCCTGCCAGAAACCATCTTAGAGACACAAGGTGGGTGAAGGAATATCTTTTAATAGACCAACTTCTGTTGATGAGAGAAACAAACTTTCAAGCTACACAGAGCTATTCTTCAGGTCTGAATACAAGTTGGTCCAATAAAAGATATTACCTCACCCAACTTGTCTCTCAATACCCTGGGACCAACACAGCTACAACAGCACTGCAGAAACCATCTTTGGCATCTAAGAAAAGGCATTTGTGATAGGATCCCTTCAATTGTTAATAAAGGATAATGGGAACATTTTAGGGCTTTACTGAGGTGGAAGGGATCTCACGGCCCTCAATACCAAGGGGCTCACAGAGACTGAGTATGGCCTTTTGACACCAAAATGGAGGAGCTACAGGAGACAGAGAGACACAGACAAGACTTTCTGGGACATGTTAGAGAGGTCTCAACCCCAGTCTGACAGCGTCTGTGCTGTTGAAGAGGATGAAAGTCTTGGGGACGGAGAACATCAAGCTGGAGTGGAGGGAAATGATCCCATTGTTGGGGCCCTCCTTCCAGATGACAGCATGGTATCCTCTTGCTCTGAGGATACCACTCTGGGGGAGGAGTCCTCAGTTATTAGGAAGAGAGAGGTAATAGTAATGGGGGATTTGATTATTAGAAATATAGATAGTTGGGTTTGTGATGACTGGGAGAACTGCATGGTGAATTGCCTGCTGGGTGCAAAGGTTCTGGATCTCTTGAGACATCTAGATAGACTATCTAGATAGACATCTAGATAGTGCAGTGCTCAGGAAGAACTGGTGGTTGTGGTACAAGGCGGTACCAATGATACAGGGAAAGGTAGAAAAGAGGTCCTGGAGGCCATATTTAGGCTGCTAAGTAAAAGATTAAAGTCCAGGACTACATGGTAGCATTCTCTGAAATGCTCCTGGTTCCATGCATAGGGCCAATTAGACACGGAGAACTGCAGAATCTCAATGTGTGGATGAAACAATGTTGTTTGGAGGAGAGATTTAGGTTTATTAGGAACTGGGGATCAATTTGGGAAAGGAGGTGTCTATACAGGAAGGATGGGCTCCACCTAAACCAAAATGGAACCAGATTGCAGGCCTGTAAAATTAAAAAGGTTTAAACTAAGGGCTGGGGGAAAGCCAACAGGAGCACATGGTTCAGACAGAGACATCCCTTATGGGAGTATTTATTAAAGGAAATTTACTTTACTAGCCCATTAAAGAGGAGAGGATAGAAGTTGATAAAGTACAGGCAGAAACTGAGGAGAAACAGTCAAATGAAAAAGAGTCTCATTCAATCACATAAAGGCAGACAACTAAATATTGACAAATTTTATAAGTGCTTGTATAAAAAAGCTAGAAATCTAAATACTAAGATGGGTGAATTTGAGTGCCTGGTTATTAAATGAGAATATTGATATAATAGGCCTCATAGAAACTTGGTGGAATTATGATGAGTGGGAAATGGTAATACTAGAGTGCAAAATATATAGGAATTATTTACTAGGTTGTGCTGGTGCGGGAGTGGCACTGTCTGTGAAAGAACACATAGAGTGAAATACAGTAAAAATCTTAAATGAATTAAATTGATATCTATAGATAAAAATTCCATGTTTGAATAATAAGCATATAGCAGTAGGGATATAACACCGGCCACCTGATCAGGATTGTGAAATGCTCAGGGAGATTAGAGAGGCTACAAAAATAGAAAACTCAGTAATAATGGGGGATTTCAACTATCTCCATATTGAGTGGGTACATGTCACCTCAGGACAGGATGCAGAGATAAAATTGCTAGGTACCATGAATGACAGTGTGATGTTAATCTTTATATTCTTCATAGAAATATTGTTATGATATGAATATGGCATAACTAAGATATGTTCTATGCAAGATGGATCATGTGAGATATCATTAGAAAGGTTATGATTTGCTGAATGTGATTATTCAATTTGTATGCATGTATCATTTCTGTATCTGGAGTTAGGAATATTAAATATGTAACAATTACAACTGTGTTTTTACCTGGGAAATGCCCACCAGACAGTAGGCAAAGAACCTGGATGAGCCATTAAGGAGAACAATAGAACTTTGAAAATGCTAATCTCACTCCTTCCTGAGAAGTTTCCTGGGGTGCTGCATTGACACTGCAGTGTCAGGTGACTGTGTCACCTGGTACTTGAAAATATCTTCACTTGCTGGTACTTTTCCACTGTGGGGGGATGGGGATCAAACAAAGGATTACTGCCTTAGGTAAAATCTTTTTAAGGCTGGGGAGGGGGTTAATCTTGATCCTTCCACATTGCCTGCCCAGGAAGGAAGCCTACTAAAAACACCTGGAGGGAAAGACAGGATTGAGTCCAGCCTGAGGCAGGGGTTCAGTCTGTAAAGAGAAATAACTGGAACTCTAAGATACAGAAACTCTGCAACTTGCCTAAGACAATATTGAGGGTGAGAAATTACATTTTGTAACCTGCTTCTTGAGTGTATTAAGCCTAGTTTGCATGTTTTGTTTTATTCACTCAGTAATCTGCTTTGTTCTGTTTGCTATCCCTTATAATCACTTAAAATTTACCTTTTGTAGTTAATAAACTTATTTCTTGTTCATTTCAAAACCCAGTTTGTGCAATTCATATCAGTGAGGAGCAGCGCAAAAAGCTGTGCATATCTCTCTTCACTTTGAGGAAGAGGGTGAATTTTTATGAGCTTGCACTGTGCAGATCTTTCTACATGGCGCAAGACAATATTATTTTGGGTTTATACCCTAAAGGAGGTGTGCACATGTGTGCTGGGTAAAGGATTTCTGTTTGCCAGAAGCTGGGAATGGGTGACAGGGGATGGGTCACTTGATGATTGTCTGTTCTGTTCATTCCCTCTGGGGCACCTGGCATTAGGCACTGTCAGTAGACAGGATACTGGGCTAGATGGACCTTTGTTCTGACCCAGTATGGCTGTTCTTATGTTCTAATGATAAGAGTAATTAATCATTGGAACAATTTACCAAGGGTCGTGGTGGATTCTCCATCACTGACAATTTTTAAATCCAGATTGGATGTTTTTCTAAAAGCTCTGCTCTAGGAAATATTTTGGGACAGTTCTCTGGCCTGTGTTATACAGGAAGTCAGACTAGTCCAGTGGTTCACAAAGCCAGTCCGCCGCTTGTTCAGGGAAAGCCCCTGGCAGGCCGGACCAGTTTGTTTACCTTCTGCGTCCGCAGGTTCGGCCGATCGCAGCTCCCACTGGCCGCGGTTCGCCGCTCCAGGCCAATGGGGGCTGCAGGAAGCAGCGCGGGCCAAGGGACGTGCTGGCCACCCTTCCCCAAAGGGATACACTTGTGGAGTGATGAACTTCCCCAAAATTGCTTTTCCGTAGCCAGCACTACCACACCTTGATTGTGTTTCACAACCACTTTCTGTTTAGCCTCAAGAAGGCATTCCAGTGAGTCCTAGGCACCAGGTTTGTATGTGAGCTGTGGGACATACAGGCCATCAGGACTACCTGCACTTTCTTAACAAGCTTCCTCTAGCATTCTCCTGCTTCTTGGGCCAGGTTTTCCTGTGGCTCAGTTTCCGTGATTTGAGCCTGGACATCCATCTTTTGTTCTCTGGCTTCTTCCAAACCTCTGGGTAGAGGGACGGCTTTGCTTCAACATGGCCCCACTCCTCTGCATGCTGGGAAGCGCTGTTCTCCTCTGACAGGAGCTGCACTAACTGCTGCCTTTCCCAGGCAGAGATCCCTGCTACTGATGATCTATACTCACTTCCCAGTCAACCAACTCTGGCTGGGATGAGGCCCCAGTTCCCATCTCCCATACGTGTTGAGCTCCCAAACATTGGTAAAGTTGATACACAGACCAATGGGCTGGGGGTTGGGCCTATCTGTCGTTAGCCCTTGTTCATTCCCAGGCATGGTTTTAGTTCGAGAGGCACCAGAACAGCCCCTAGGTTTTGTGAGGCTCTATAGGAAGTAAGACATGTTTGGGCCCCAGGCAGAGTGATGTGGGAAGGGCTTGTAACTGAACAGGGATCAGTCCCTGTGGGGAGGTAGGGGAGATTTCGGTGGATGGTAGGGGGCTTGAAGCCAGGGTGGGTCCATGGAGGGTTGGGTCCCCAATGTCACTCTTCAGACTGGGCAGCAAGTCTAGGTGTGAGCAGGCAGGGGGCAGACACATTTCACCCAGGTCTATCTCCTGCTTTCAAAGGCGCTTTCACCGGGACACCAGAGTCCCAGTGGCAGGGAAACTGGGGAGGAGGCAAAAGTGGATGGGAATCTGGGAGGCAGTGACCATGAGTTGGTTGAGTTCAGGATCCTGACGCAGGGAAGAAAGGTAAGCAGGAGGATACGGACCCTGGACTTCAGGAAAGCAGACTTTGACTCCCTCAGGGAACAGATGGCCAGGATCCCCTGGGGGACTAACATGAAAGGGAAGGGAGTCCAGGAGAGCTGGCTGTATTTCAAGGAATCCCTGTTGAGGTTACAGGGACAAACCATCCCGATGAGTCGAAAGAATAGTAAATATGGCAGGCGACCAGCTTGGCTTAATGGTGAAATCCTAGCGGATCTTAAACATAAAAAAGAAGCTTACAAGAAGTGGAAGGTTGGACATATGACCAGGGAAGAGTATAAAAATATTGCTCGGGCATGTAGGAAAGATATCAGGAGGGCCAAATCGCACCTGGAGCTGCAGCTAGCAAGAGATGTCAAGAGTAACAAGAAGGGTTTCTTCAGGTATGTTGGCAACAAGAAGAAAGCCAAGGAAAGTGTGGGCCCCTTACTGAATGAGGGAGGCAAGCTAGTGACAGAGGATGTGGAAAAAGCTAATGTACTCAATGCTTTTTTTGCCTCTGTTTTCACTAACAAGGTCAGCTCCCAGACTGCTGTGCTGGGCATCACAAAATGGGGAAGAGATGGCCAGCCCTCTGTAGAGATAGAGGTGGTTAGGGACTATTTAGAAAAGCTGGACGTGCACAAGTCCATGGGGCCGGACGAATTGCATCCGAGAGTGCTGAGGGAATTGGCGGCTGTGATTGCAGAGCCCTTGGCCATTATCTTTGAAAACTCGTGGCGAACGGGGGAAGTCCCGGATGACTGGAAAAAGGCTAATGTAGTGCCCATCTTTAAAAAAGGGAAGAAGGAGGATCCTGGGAACTACAGGCCGGTCAGCCTCACCTCAGTCCCTGGAAAAATCATGGAGCAGGTCCTCAAAGAATCAATCCTGAAGCACTTAGAGGAGAGGAAAGTGATCAGGAACAGTCAGCATGGATTCACCAAGGGAAGGTCATGCCTGACTAATCTAATCGCCTTTTATGATGAGATTACTGGTTCTGTGGATGAAGGGAAAGCAGTGGATGTATTGTTTCTTGACTTTAGCAAAGTTTTTGACGCGGTCTCCCACAGCATTCTTGTCAGCAAGTTAAGGAAGTATGGGCTGGATGAATGCACTATAAGGTGGGTAGAAAGCTGGCTAGATTGTCGGGCTCAACGGGTAGTGATCAATGGCTCCATGTCTAGTTGGCAGCCGGTGTCAAGTGGAGTGCCCCAGGGGTCGGTCCTGGGGCCCGTTTTGTTCAATATCTTCATAAATGATCTGGAGGATGGTGTGGATTGCACTCTCAGCAAATTTGCGGATGATACTAAACTGGGAGGAGTGGTAGATACGCTGGAGGGGAGGGATAGGATACAGAAGGACCTAGACAAATTGGAAGATTGGGCCAAAAGAAATCTAATGAGGTTCAATAAGGATAAGTGCAGGGTCCTGCACTTAGGATGGAAGAATCCAATGCACCGCTACAGACTAGGGACCGAATGGCTCGGCAGCAGTTCTGCGGAAAAGGACCTAGGGGTGACAGTGGACGAGAAGCTGGATATGAGTCAGCAGTGTGCCCTTGTTGCCAAGAAGGCCAATGGCATTTTGGGATGTATAAGTAGGGGCATAGCGAGCAGATCGAGGGACGTGATCGTTCCCCTCTATTCGACACTGGTGAGGCCTCATCTGGAGTACTGTGTCCAGTTTTGGGCCCCACACTACAAGAAGGATGTGGATAAATTGGAAAGAGTACAGCGAAGGCCAACAAAAATGATTAGGGGTCTAGAGCACATGACTGACGAGGAGAGGCTGAGGGAGCTGGGATTGTTTAGTCTGCAGAAGAGAAGAATGAGGGGGGATTTGATAGCTGCTTTCAACTACCTGAAAGGGGGTTTCAAAGAGGATGGCTCTAGACTGTTCTCAATGGTAGCAGATGACAGAACGAGGAGTAATGGTCTCAAGTTGCAATGGGGGAGGTTTAGATTGGATATTAGGAAAAACTTTTTCACTAAGAGGGTGGTGAAACACTGGAATGCGTTACCTAGGGAGGTGGTAGAATCTCCTTCCTTAGAGGTTTTTAAGGTCAGGCTTGACAAAGCCCTGGCTAGGATGATTTAACTGGGACTTGGTCCTGCTTTGAGCAGGGGGTTGGACTAGATGACCTTCTGGGGTCCCTTCCAACCCTGATATTCTATGATTCTATGAGGCACCCAGCAGGAACAGGCAGGTCAGATCTGCTGCACCTGTAGCTCTTTCATGTGCCTTTGAGCAAGAGAATGAGACAAACAGCACGCCCCTCCAATGCGAGCTGCCGCTAATGACCCCTGCTGCCCTCAGGGGCATGGCTGGGGATTGGTGAAGGGTTGGCCATTAGACGTACATTTCCCAGTCACCAGCATAGCACAGAGGGGTGCGGAGCTAATCATCACTTCTATCAAGCTGCCTCACTGAAGTGTCCAGCCTAGGGCAATTGGAGCTGCATGAAAGATTAAACAAGACAGTGGGGGGCCTGCATGAATGTGCTGGAGCAGATCCAGGGCAGGCGGCCTATGGCCCAAACAAGCCATTTCTGCTGCAGCGGCCCCCCCCTTAGATCTCTCAGCCGAACAAACCAGTGGGGCTCTCCTGAGACACAAAGCGCCTCCAGCTAAAATTCCATAATCTGACCTCAAAAACGATCCAGCTGCTTCCGCCAGCAGGAGAGCCACAGGAGAGAGGCTGTTAAGAGGCAGGTACTCAGAAGTGTAAGCCTCACAGGATGAAGCCCCCCCTCCCTCCCTCCTTCCTAAGTCACCCCATTCAGCAGGGGCTTTGGAGCCCGCATGGCCGGCGAGCTGACCAAGAGGAACTCCAGGCTTCACATTTGCTCAGCTCTTCTCTCTGCTCTGGTTCCAAAGGTGTCACTGTGTCCCTGATTAGGAAGGAGGGGCTCAACTTTCCTCAGTGCTCCTCCATCCCTCCCCTTCCACCATTACGCTAAAAACCTCTTGTAGCAAAGCCTGGCCTCACTGAAGTCAATAGCAAAATGTCCATTGATTTTCATGGGCCTAGGGCTTGGCCCATTATGAGACACCTTCCATCCAGGGAACTTGAGGATTTGATTAATGAACAACTTTTTGCGGCCCCTCTGGGAGGTAGGATCCATTGAGCAGCTAAGAAAAGGGAATCACAGAGAGACAAGGAGATTTGCTTAAGGTCACACACATAGCCAGAGGCCCAGCCAGAAGCTGAACCCAGGAGTTCTGACTTTCAGTTTTCTTTGGCAGCCATTATACACAATGCATTTCAGAGCAAGGAACAGAACCTCAGAGTCTGAACTCCCAGTCTCGCCTGGTCTGACCACTAGACCTCATAGTTTGCTTGTTGGCATTTTCAATAGCGCCTAAGTGACTCGTGAGCCTAAATCCCATTTGCAGATGTAATTTAGTTACTTTTGAAAATGGGACTTACATTCCTGAGTCATTTAGGGGCTACTGAAAATTTTACCCTAGATCAACTTTATTCAAGTCTACCATTCCCATAGAAGAGATTTGTTACAGAAGCTGCCACTGCTGCTTTATGAACTATGCATTATGTAGTTTGCATCGTGCATGGAAAATGTTATTCATTGACCAGGATTATCCTTTTATCAGGTCAGTTTCCTACTGCATTTCACCCTTCGCTGCACTGGTACTTTATTCTTTTAACTAGGCTGGATCCATTTTTGAGTGTTAATTTAAGAGGGTCTTATAATTTTACCCTGAAATACATACACAGTTTTCTTTCTTTTTAAAAATACACTCTGGTTTCATTAGCAAGGAGCCTGAACCAGAACTCCAGATCCAAACAGCCTGGAAGTTACAGATCTTGGATCAACATCTGCTTCTGAATGTTGCTTTTGGACTCCTCTCTAATGTTCAGTTAGTTCTACTTTCACCAGGCACAATGCAGGCTGGTGTAAGTTTTCTTTTATGCAGATCCTCTAATGCACTTTGTTCTTGATCCTCACCACTCCTTCTTTCCCGGGCCTGTTTCTTTTGAGCAGAGGCTGCCACCTTGATGGCTTTTGTGATGTGGTCAACTGTCTGCTCGAGACAAAGCTGATTCGAGCATTGCATAACGCAGAGCTATGGGATGCACAGCAACTGCATGAAAAGATTTCCTGGGTTCTCATCGCAGTAAGAGAATCAGGGGGTTGGTAATGAGATTCAGAACCAGCCCTGGTCTCCACCCAATTCCAAAAGCTGCCAGCACAGCTGGTCCCAATGGACATTTTCATTGGGTGTCCCTAGAGAGGAAAAACACTGGCTGAGCCATGGCATCTGAAGTACCCTCAGAGATGGTGCCTCCTGATCTGGGATGAGGCATGTTGGCAGGGGGTGGCTGTGTTGTAGGATGCTTGCACAGCTGCTGTCTGTGTTATCGGCAGAGATCTTCAATTGCAAGGGAACTTCCATCAGAACTAAATTCATGGAAAACAAAAGCAATTGTGGCTTCTCTTATTATTAATTATTATTATTATTATTATTTAGCATTTATATTGTGCGAGCATCAGAATCTCAGCCAGTTCAGGAGCCCACATGATATATAAACATAGTAAGTGACAGGTTCACTGTGTTCAGCATAAATGCTGAAAATCTGTAAATTACATGTAAAATAATAACTGACTATCCAATAAGATAAAACAAAATAAAGTTACCATGGGATTTATGACTGTGAACAGGTGAAAATCTTTTCTTAAAAACAATTTTTTGGAAAAAATGTAGCCACTTTTCAGCAATGATTGATTTCCTAAAAATGTTCCACAAACCCAGTTTTTGGTTTTTGGGTCGTTTTTTTTATCCTGTATTTGTTTTTAATCTTCTTTCCTGAGTCCAGTTTCACTCTTCTCCTTAGTCCTAATTTGGAATGGTCCGTTTAGTCACATAATCAGATCCTTTTACAACATAAACATTTCAAAAATTAAATAGATTTTGACATTTTAAATGAGGGGATGAAACCAGAATGATGAACATGTTGACTAATGGAAAGTCAACCTATTTTGAAACACAGCAGAATGAAACTGTTTGACATTTTTGAAATTTGAACAAAATTATTTGCTCTTTTAAGTTGCTTTAATATGTGCTTTTAACATCTGACATATCCCTTATTAGAGAACTAAATACTGCCCTGGCCTTTTCCACAGGCCTTATCAATCATAAATTACTCACTTCCTGTGAACAGGATGGATATGTGTTTAAAGGAGTGGTTGGAGACTCAGGAGTCTCTGGGTAGAACTACACCACCCCTGGTAGGTTTAATATCCAGATTAGGTAGATGTAGACGTGCTAACTCTGCTCAAGGTAGCTGCGTGGCTGCAGCAAACTAGGCAATAGCTGGGTTGAACCATCTGAGGACATACCTAGGATCTCAGATGAGGTTGCACTTGGGAAACTAGTCCAAGTTGCTGTCTGTACCACTGTGGCTACCCTGTTATTTTTAGCATCCTGGCTGGAGCAGAACTCCCACAAGTACTGAGCTGTGAATCACCTCTCCTAGCTGCAAGATGGACGTAGCCGTTGGTTTGATTCCTTGCTCAGCCAAAGACTCCCTGGTGACCTTTGGCAAATCGCTTTTCAAAATTGCTTAGCACATTGGATGTTGAAAATCTAGCTCTTCTCTAGATGTTTAAATGGGTGCAAGTTCTTTTGAAATATCTTACCCTAATTGTGGGTGCCAAGCACATGAATAATCTGGTCCAAAGCTCTATATGGCTCCACAACCCCGAGTGCCTCAGCTCCTCAGGTGCATCCTTTGTCTGTGGTGTCTCTCTCTTACTGTATACACAGAGAGCCCCTAACCCAGTGGGGACATGATTTCACTGGGCGTAGGGGTGCTCCTGTGATACAAAGAATGATAAGAGAAGTGCTAACCGATGGTTTTGCAGAAGCTATGAAGGTGTCTGGGTGCCTGTGAAGGTTAGCAAGACAAGAGCTGGGGTGCATCCTACCAGAAACAACTGAGCACTTCTCTCCCTAATCCCTGGAGTTCATGGCATCCTTGTCTCCTAAGAAGAGGAATTCAGACCTTAGGAGAACAGCACATCACCTGCTTCATGTACAAAGGCCAGATAGTGTCTCAGGTAGTGAATTTACAAACACCTCTGGGACATGATTCCTGGCCAAGCCTTAAATGCCAGGGACCTGTGAAGCAGGGGGTTAAGTGCAGTGTAAATGGATAGATAGATAGATAGATAGATAGATAGATCTTGCTGGTGGGGGAATGTTACTCTACATGAAAGAAAGCATAGAGTCAAATGAAGAAAAAAACTTAAATGAACCAAACTGTACCACAGAATCTTTCTGGATAGAAATTCCTTGCTTGAATAATAAGCATATAGCAGTAGGGATATATTACCAGCCACCTGACCAGGATGGTGATAGTGACTGTGAAAGGCTCAGGGAGATTAGAGAGGCTATAAAAATAATAAACTCAATAATGATGGGGGATTTCAACTATCCCCATATTGACTGGATATATGTCACCTCAGGACGGGATGCAGAGATAAAGTTTCTGGACACCTTAAATGACTGCTTCTTGAAGCAGCTAGTCCTGGAGCACACCAAGAAGAGGCAATTCTTGATTTAGTCCTAAAAGGATCATAGGATCTGGTCCAAGAGGTGAATATAGCTGGACCGCTTGGTAATAGTGACCATAACATAATAAAATGTAACATCCCTGGGGGGGGGGGGAATAACACAGCAGAAAGGGGAACTACACAAAAATGAGAAGGTTAGATAAACAGAAATTAAGAGGTACAGTGTCAAAAGTGAAATCCCTGCAAGCTGCATGGAAACTTTTTAAAGACACCATAATGGAGGCTCAATTTAAATGTATATCCCAAACTAACAAACATAGTAATAGGACCAAAAAAGTGCTACCCTGGATAACCAACAAAGTAAAAGAAGCAGTGAGAGGCAAAAAGGCGTCCTTTAAAAAGTGGAAGTTAAATCCTATTGAGGAAAATGGAAAGGAGTAATAAACTCTGGCAAGCAAAGTGTAAAAATATAATTAGGAAGGCCAAAAAAGAATCTGAAGAACAGCTAGCCAGACTCAAAAAGTAATAGAATTTTTTTTTAATTACATCAGAAGCAGAAAGTCTGCTAAACAACCAGTGGGGCCATTGGACCATCGAGATGCTAAAGGAGCACTCAGAGGAGATAAGTTCATTGCAGAGAAACTAAATTAATTCTTTGCATCAGTCTTCACAGCTGAGGTAGGATGTGAGGGAGATTCCCAGACCTGAGCCATTCCTTCTAGGTGACAAATCTGAGGAACTGGCTCAGATTGAGGTATCAATAGGAGGGGGTTTTGGAACAAATTGATAAAGTAGTAAGTCGCCAGGACCAGATGGGATTCACCCAGGAGTTCTGAAGGAACTCAAATGTGAAAAAGCAGAACTGCTAACTGTTGCCTGTAACCTGTCATTTAAATCAGCTTCTGTACCCAGTGACGGGAGGATAGCTAATGTAACACCTATTTTTTTAAAAGGTTCCAAGAGGTGATCCCGGCAGTTACAGGCCAGTAAGCCTGACTTCAGTACCAGGCAAATTGGTTGAAACTATAGAAAAGAACAGACTTATCAGACATATAGATGAACATGATTTGTTGGGGAAGAGTCAATATGGATTTTGTAAAGGGAAATCATGCCTCACCAATCTACTAGAATTCTTTGAGGGAGTAAACAAGCATGTGGACAAGAGGGATCCAGTGGATATAGTGTCCTTGGATTTTCAGGAAGCCTTCAACAAGCTCCCTCATGAAAGGCTCTTAAGCAAAATAAGCTGTCATGAGATAAGAGGGAAGGTCCTCCCATAGATCAGTAACTGGTTAAAAAGATAGACAAAAAAGGGTAGGAATAAAGGTCAGTTTTCAGAATGGAGAGAGGTAAATAGTGGTGTCCCCCAAGGGTCTGTACTGGGACCAGACCTATTCAACATATTCATAATGATCTGGGAAAAGGGGGTAAACAGTGAGATGGCAAAATTTTCAAATGATACAAAACTATTCAAGTCCCTGGCAGACTGCGAAGAGCTACAAAAGGATCTCTCAAAATGGGGTGACTGGGCAACAAAATGGCAGATGAAATTCAATGTTGATAAATGCAAAGTAATGCACATTGGAAAACATAAACACAACTATACATATAAAATGATGGGGTCTAAATTAGCTGTTACCACTCTAGAAAGAGATCTTGGCGTCATTGTGAATAGTTCTCTGAAAACATCCAGTCAATGTGCAGCAGCAATCAAAAAAGCGAACAGAATGTTGGGAATCATTAGGAAAGGGATAGATATTGTAATAAGAAAGAAAATATCATATTGCCTGTATATAAATCCATGGTACGCCCACAGCTTGAATACTGTGTGCAGATCTGGTTGCCCTATCTTAAAAAAATATACCGGAATTGGAAAAAGTACAGAAAATGGCAACAAAAATGATGAGAGGTATGGAAAGGCTGCCATATGAGGAGAGATTAATAAGACTGGGACTTTTCAGCTAGGAAAAGAGATGATTAAGTTGGGATATGATAGAGGTCTATAAAATCATGACTGGTGTGGAGAGAGTAAATAGGGAAATATTATTTTCTCCTTCTCATAACACAAGAACTAGGGGTCACCAAATGAAATTAATAGGCAGCATGTTTTAAACAAACAAAAGGAAGTATTTCTTCACACAACAGACAGTCAATCTGTGGAACTCTTTGCCAGAGGATGTTGTGAAGGCCAAGACTATAATAAGGTTAAAAAAAAAGAACTAGGTAAGTTCATGGAGGATAGGTCCATCAATGGCTATTAGTCAGGATGCAGGGATGCAAATCCATACTCTGAAGTATCCCTGACCTCTGTTTCCCAGAAGCTGGGAGTGAGTGACAGGGGATGGATCACTTGATGATTACCTGTTCTGTTCTTTCCCTCTGAAGCACATGACATTGGTCACTGTCAGAAGACAGGATTAGATAAGTTAGATAGACAATTGGTCTGATCCATATGGCCATTCTTATGTCCTTATGTTTTGATCCTACCATCATATGTATCACCGAGGGGCCCACAGATACTGCAATGAGCTGAGATATCATTAAACTGTTGAGTGTTGTGTGACACTACTGAAGACAATTTCAGTCCCCCACCCTCCCTTGAAAAGCTGGACATAACAGGGTTGCCTCTAGTCTGGCCCACAGAATCCTAAAACGTATTCTAGACTGTAACTGCAGGGTTGCAACAAAGCTCACCAATGGCAGGTGATTATTGATGGTGAATTGTCAGCAATTGGCCATGTCTATTAATTGATCAAGGAAGATGTTAGGGTAGGAACATGTTGCATGGCTTTGTCCAGCCTTTGCCGTTCTGATGAGGTGCCAGTGTAGCACTCAGTGACTCAGGGTCTGCTCTAAAAAAAGGAGTACTTGTGGCACCTTAGAGACTAACAAATTTATTAGAGCATAAGCTTCATCGGATGAAGTGAGCTGTAGCTCACGAAAGCTTATGCTCTAATAAATTTGTTAGTCTCTAAGGTGCCACAAGTACTCCTTTTCTTTTTGCGAATACAGACTAACACGGCTGCTACTCTGAAAAGGGTCTGCTCTGACGCACTATGGTGTGAGTAGGATTTGCGGGGACTAGGTTAGGATAGGCATGAGGACGGCCTATCCCTGCTTCACCATGTAACGTGCATGCATAGAGGGGCACATGTTTAATCTTCTCTGCAGACTCCACAGATGTCTGGACTCTGGCTGGAGGTCCCCTCTGTGCTCTAAAGCACAGACCTTCCATCAAGCCCCATGTGCAGCTCCCAGAACAGCAGCCGCTAGGACTCCCACAATTCAAATCCTTCTAATTTACCCTTGCCCAGAGTCACAGGCAGAGCCATGGACCACATTCTGCTTCTGAGGTACCCATTCATTTCAGTGGGGATATCTGGATGGTATGAAGGTCAGAATTTTACTCCATCCCTGCTTTTGTTTCAAAACTAAGGGAGGTGGGCTATTCCCAACTACACTCTTAGCCCAGCAGAAGAATCTGTCCTATCTCGGGGTCTCTCCTTTTGCCCCTCCACCCCCACAAACATGATACAGTTCTGTGGTGACCTAGAATCCTATTTTTATAGATTCATAGATACTAAGGTCAGAAGGGACCATTCTGATCATCTAGTCTGACCTCCTGCACAGCGCAGGCCACAGAATCTCACCCACCCACTCCTACGAAAAACCTCACCTATGTCTGAGCTATTGAAGTCCTCAAATCGTGGTTTAAAGACTTCAAGAAGCAGAGAAGCCTCCCTCAAATGACCCGTTCCCCATGCTACAGAGGAAGGCGAAAAAACTCCAGGGCCTCTCCAATCTGCCCTGGAGGAAAATTCGTTCCCGACCCCAAATATGGCGATCAGCTAAACCCTGAGCATATGGGCAAGATGTCTCCTACTCAAGGAATATTTCCAACACACCTCTGAACAACATACTAACCCACAGAGACCTTCCTACTAACACTCCAAAAAGAAGGATTCTGGGTGGACTCCTCCTGAAGGTCGAAACAACAGATTGGACTTCTACATAGAGTGCTTCCGCCAAAGTGCATGGGCTGAAATTGTGGAAAAGCAGCATCACTTGCCCCATAACCTCAGCCGTGCAGAACACAATGCCATCCACAGCCTCAGAAACAACTCTGACATCATAATCAAAACGGCTGGTCGAAATATGAACAAGAGGCTACTAGGCAGCTCTCGAACACCACCTTCTACAAGCCATTACCCTCTGATCCCACTGAGGGTTACCAAAAGAAACTACAGCATTTGCTCAGAAACTCCCTGAAAAAGCACAAGAACAAATCCGCACAGACACACCCCTGGAACCCCGACCTGGGGTATTCTATCTGCTACCCAAGATCCATAAACCCGGAAATCCTGGACGCTCCATCATCTCAGGCATTGGCACCCTGACAGCAGGATTGTCTGGCTATGTAGACTCCCTCCTCGGGCCCTACACTCCCAGCACTCCCAGCTATCTTCGAGACACCACTGACTTCTTGAGGAAACTACAGTCCATCGGTGATCTTCCTAAAAACACCATCCTGGCCACAATGGATGTAGAAGCCCTCTACACCAACATTCCACACAAAGATGGACTACAAGCCGTCAGGAACAGTATCCCCGATAATGTCACGGCTAACCTGGTGGCTGAACTTTGTGACTTGTCCTCACCCATAACTATTTCACATTTGGGGACAATGGAGACCTTCAAATCAGCGGCACTACGATGGATACCCGCATGGCCCCACAGTATGCCAACCTTTTTATGGCTGACTTAGAACAACGCTTCCTCAGCTCTTGTTCCCTAATACCCCCTACTTTACTTGCGCTACATTGATGACATCTTCATCATCTGGACCCATGGAAAAGAAGCCCTTGAGGAATTCCACCATGATTTCAACAATTTCCATCCCACCATCAAACTCAGCCTGGACTAGTCAACACAAGAGATCCACTTCCTGGACACTACAGTGCTAATAAGTGATTGTCACATAAACACCACCCTGTACCGGAAACCTACTGACCGCTATTCCTACCTACATGCCTCCAGCTTTCACCCAGATCATACCACACGATCCATTGCCAAGCTCTGAGCCAAGGTCTACGATACAACCGCATTTGCTCCAATCCCTCAAACAGAGACAAACACCTAAAGATCTCTATCAAGCATTCTTACAACTACAATACCCACCTGCTGAAGTGAAGAAACAGATTGACAGAGCCAGAAGAGTACCCAGAAGTCACTTACTACAGGACAAGCCCAACAAAGAAAATAACAGAACGCCACTAGCCATCACCTTCAGCCCCCAATTAAAACCTCCCCAACGCATCATCAAGGATCTACAACCTATCCTGAAGGACGATCCATCACTCTCACAGATCTTGGGAGACAGGCCAGTCCTTGCTTACAGACAGCCCCCAAACCTGAAGCAAATACTCACCAGCAACCACACACCACACAACAGAACCACTAACCCAGGAACCTGTCCTTGCAACAAAGCCCGTTGCCAACTCTGTCCACATATCTATTCGGGGACACCATCATAGGGCCTAATCACATCAGCCACACTTTCAGAGGCTCCTTCACCTGCGCATCAACCAATGTGATATAGGCCATCATGTGCCAGCAATGCCCCTCTGCCATGTACATTGGTCAAACTAGACAGTCTCTACGTAAAAGAATAAATGGACACAAATCAGACGTCAAGAATTATAACATTCAAAAACCAGTTGGAGAACACTTCAATCTCTCTGGTCACTCGATTACAGACCTCAGAGTGGCTATTCTTCAACAAAAAAACTTCAGAAACAGACTCCAATGAGAGACTGCTGAATTGGAATTAATTTGCAAGCTGGATACAATTAACTTAGGCTTGAATAGAGACTGGGAGTGGATGGGTCATTACACAAAGTAAAACTATTTCCCCATGTTATCCCCCCCCTCACCTCCCACTGTTTCTCAGACGTTCTTGTCAACTGCTGGAAATGGCCCACCTTGATTATCACCACAGAAGGTTTTCTTCCTTCCCTCCCCCGCCCCCCTTCCTGCTGGTAATAGCTCATCTTAAGTGATCACTCTCCTTACAGTGTGTATGATAAAACTAATTGTTTCATGTTCTCTGTGTGTGTATATAAATCTCCCCACTGTATTTTCCACTGAATGCATCCGATGAAGTGAGCTTTAGCTCACGAAAGCTTATGCTCAAATAAATTTGTTAGTCTCTAAGGTGCCACAAGTACTCCTTTTCTTTTTGTGAATACAGACTAACACAGCTGCTACTCTGAAACTTCCCATTACTACTAGTTTTCCATACATCTGCTCTATGCATCACTTCCTTTTTTAAAACCAGTTTTTACATGAATTTTGTGCTGGTTGCCAGGTTGACAGCCCTGGAGACTCAGGTCTATCAATCCTCACAGCAGAGGCAGCATAAGCCCCACCACTCTGCCATCTAGGAGGGTGGTGAAGCACTGGAATGGGTTACCTAGGGAGGTGGTTGAATCTCCATCCTTAGAGGTTTTTAAGGTCAGACTTGACAAAGCTCTGGCTGGGATGATTTCGTTGGGGTTGGTCCTGCTTTGAGCAGGGGTTGGACTAGATGACATCCTGAGGTCCCTTCCAACCCTAATCTTCTATGATTCTATGATCTTGGGATGGGAATGGATCTATTTTTGTGCAATCTGGTGTGTATAGCAGGTGACCATGCTATTTTAGGTGACTAAAATGACCATGGATTACCAGTCTGAAAAAAACTGCAATAATTTGACCCTGCAGTTAGTTATACAGTTAGAATTTTCAAAATTCTTTCTCTTTATGTATCTGGATAAGGTTCAGCTACTGGCCAAGATTGGGGCTGGAGCTCAATGCCTTTGAGATTTCAGAAGAAGCCTTTTCCCCCTGCCTCCCTTTGCCATTCAGGGACATTTTAAATGCACATCTTTCCTTCCCACCATGGTTCTCCAGTTCATTTGGGAAGAACAAATCAGCCACAAATGCCATGCGCCATTGCTTTAACCCCCTTCAAATCTGCTGAGTAACTAATTGGAAAGGTTGAAGGGCTCGCTGATGCTCTACGCAGAAGGCTTTATTTTAGCAGGACAGCCCTTGTAAAATATCCTTAAAACAATTGACTGGGCCCCTGCCCAAGCAGTTGAGTCTTAGCACTGCCCTGAGCACTGAAGTGAGCAGCTGAGCCTAATGTGTGGTCACTGATTACTGAGCCCTTGGCTGGTCAGCAGCAGCATTAACACAGGTCAAAGGTCTCTACAAACATTTAACATCCATTAAAAGCTAACCCTTTGTGGGTGTATGTTTGGGCTTTGAGTTCTTGAATAGCTTCAGGCTGCACATAAGGCTCAAAGAATTTCTGAGTCTATTACACTGTCAGACATAAGGGCCTCCAGTCTGGCCTTTGTAGACTCAGGAGCAGCATCCCTGAGCAGCGCTCTCCTCCCCGCCTACCCTTCATTCCTCCCCTGGCCTTCTCACTGCAATGACTGACTGGCAGATGGACAAGCTCTGCCACCCCGCCCCCATTTATATGTATCACACCAAGGTGGGAAATAATTTTTCCCAACCTGAGAGAATAGCCAAGATTTAAAAAAAAAAAAAAATCCTGTCATGAACTGGGACAAAAAGTTGAAATCTCAAAAATGTTCATAAGCTGACAAAAAAAAAAATTCAGACTAGATCCATCCAAACATTTCATTTTGATCATTTTGAAATGCTCTGTTGCACTTTTGCCCTTTAATTTTTTATTTTTGCTTTAACTGAAATTTTTAAATAAGAAGTTGTTTTGAAATGAAAAATGAAATTTTTGTTTTTAAAATGTTAAATTTCAACCATTTCCAGATTCTTTTTTCAAAAAATTTCAACTCAGGAAAGTCATAGAATTGACCCCTTCCCACAAACAGGTTTGGTTTCAATGAATCAACACTTCCCAACAGAAAACCATTTTTGTTGGAAAATTCCAAACCAGCTCCATGAGACCTGCTAGGCTCTGTCTCCCTGCAGTACCACTCCTGTGGTGTGTGTTGTTCTGCACCTGAGTGCCTTGCCTGCCTCATTGTGTCTTACCGTCACATTGGAAGATTGCATGGTCCCAGTTTCTATCAATCATTTTAGTCTCCTCTCTATTTCGTTCAGCTTGGATCAGATCTTTAAAACCCTGGGTCCAAAAGCTCATGGCCAGGTCCTGTGGCACCCCCAGTCTCCAGCAATGTTCCCTATGTCCCTCTCCCACTCCTATTCTGACATTCTCATTTAATTATGTCTCACCCACTGTAGATTTCTTAAGCGGCTTCTGAAATCAGTGGGAGTTAGACACTTAAATGCCTTTGAGGATTTAGGCCTAAGTGTTTGGGCACATTTCTTAGGCCCTAACTCATTCTTTACTTAGGCCAAAATGTTCAAACCTGTGGGGCTAAAATTAAGCACCAAAATCTATACTTAGGCACCTAAATAAGTAACCTGATTTTCAAAGATGCTGAGCAACTGCAGTTCCCACTAACTTCACTGGGAGTTTTGCCTTTTTAAGAACTGAGTAAAATCTAAGCCAGGACCCTCAGGATTGGCCATTAGAAAGCTCTGGTGTATACACAAAGTCAGACCAGCAGAAATCAGCAGTCAGATTCCAGGGCCAACCCAGGCAGCCACAGCGTTAAACCAACCTCACAGACAAAGCAGAACCTCACTCAGTCTTTAATATATACTATCTCATGTTGTCCCAGGCAAAGCCTGATTATCTGCTTCCCAGACACTTGAGAATTTCCTTTGTCTATTTAATTTCATGCTTGTCATCAAACTACTCATTAAATGGCTGAGCATTAAGGGAAAAATTCAAAGCTTTCTGCTCTGTCTTGTTTAATCTCTCAATTCTCCACCCCTCCTTTTCCATTCTAAAACAGGCTGCAGAGAAAGAGAATGGGGGCACCACTGAGGATACCTCAGTGAAACCTCTACCCAATGTGCTGTGGCAGTCAAAGCAGCTCACAAGATATAGGATGTGTAAGCAATGGGATGGAGACTAGCACAGAGACTATTCTAATGCCTTTATATAACGCAAAGGTGCAGTCTCATCTGGATGCTGTGTGCCAGCATGGGTCACCCCATCTAAAAAGGATATTGCAGGGTTTGAGGGTTCAGAGAAGGTGATGAGAAAGATCAAGGGCCTGGAAAAGTTCTCATATGAAGAGAGAGAGAACAGATGGGATGTTACCTAAGAGAGGAGACAAGTAAGAGCAGGCATGAACTACATAAAGCAGTGAATGATCTTGAGCTTCTGATTTCCCTGTCTCATAATAAGGCTAAGATTTTGTCATGGCTATTTTTAGTAAAAATCACGGACAGGTCATGGGCAATTACTAAAAATATCATGACCAAAATGGGGAGCTTAGCTGCAGGGTCCCCACCAGTGCCTGCAGTGGATGGGCAGCTGCAGGGCACTGTTCAGAGCTCTGGGGGCACCCACCCACCTCGTGGGGGCTGGGAGCTCAAGGGTCCCCCACCGCCTGCAGCTTGGAGCTGTGGGGTCCCCCCACTGCCCACAGCCACTCGGAGCTCTTGGGGACCACAGCTCCCGGTCACCGCCTCCGGAGGGGGGACCCTGCAGCTCCCAGCCACCATGGGCTGAAGTCATGGAGGTTTCTGGAAATCACAGATTCCGTGACTTCTGCGACCTCTGTGATAAAACTCGTGCTCCTTAGCCTTACTCCTGAAATGATAAGGGGGTAATCAATTAATTTGAGAGGTGATAAATATAAAAACAATAAAAGAAAACACTTTTACACACTGTGTGAATGAGACAGTGGAAATCACTATCACAGGATATTGTTGAGGCCAAGAATTTAGCAAGATTCAAAGAGAAATGCACATGGATATTGAGAACAATGAGAGTTATGAATAGTTAATTCTATCAACATTTTTGGAAGGGATATAAATCTCATGCTACAATCCCTAACCATTAAGGATTAGGATGAGTCCTTCATAGCTACAGATTATGCCACACCTCCCCTAGTGTGGGGTTTCTTGCATCTTCCGATGAGGCATCTTGTGCTGGCCAGAGTTGCAGACAAGATCCTAGATTCCAAGGCCAGAAGGGACCATTATGATCATCTAGTCTGATCTCCTGTACAACACATGCCAGAGACCTGCCCCCAAAATAATTCTTAGAGCAGAGATTTTAGAAAAACATCCAGTCTTGATATAAAAATGGCCAGTGGTTGAGACTCCACCACAACCCTTAGTAAATTGTACCCGTGATTAACTACCCTCTCTGTTAAAAATTGATGCCTTATTTCCAGTGTGAATTTGTCTATTTTCAACTTCCAGCCATTGGATCTTGTTGTACCTTTCTCTACTAGACTGAACAGCCCATTACTTACAATATGTTCCCCATGTAAGTATTTATACACTATACTCAGGTCACCCTTCAACATTTTATTTGTTAAGCTAAATAGTTTGACCTCCTTGAGTCTACCACTGTAAGGCAGGTTTTGTAATCCTTTAATCATTCTCGTGGCTCTTTTCTGAACCCTCTCCAATTTATCAACATCCTTCTTGAATTGTGGACACCAGAATTGGACACAGGATTCCAGCAGTGGTCACACTAGGGCCAAATACAGAGTGAAGATAATCTCTCTACTCCTACTCGAGATTCCCCTATTTATCCATCCCAGGATCGCATTAGTTCTTTTGGCCACAGAGTCACACTGGGAGCTCATGGTCAGCTGATTAACCACCATGACCCCCCAAAACTTTTTCAAAGTCACTCCTTCCTAGGATATAGTTCCCCAATCTGTGTTTGTTCTTAGACATATACATTTACATTTAGCCATATTAAAACACCTACTGTTTGCTTGTATCTAGTTTACCAAGTGATACATATCACTTGGAATCAGTGACATGTTCTCTTCATTATTTACCATTTCCCAGATTTTTGTGTCATCTTCAAATTTTAACAATAATGATTTTATGTTTTCTTTCAAATCATTAATAAAATGTTAAATAGCACAGAGGCAAGAATCAATCTCCCCAGGAACCCACTAGTAACACACCAGTTCAATGACAATTCCCTATTTATAATTACATTTTGAGACCACCAGATCATAAAAAATGTAAACATCCCAGGACCAAGAAACATACTGTTTGATGATGATTCCCAGTTTATAATTACATGTTGAGATCTATCAGTTTACCAGTTTATAATCTATTTAATGTGTGCCATGTTTATTTTATATCTTTCAAGTTTTGTAATCAAAATGTCATGTGCCACCAAGTCAAATCTAAGTGTATTACATTAATATTATTATCTTTATCAAAATGTCAAACAGGTAATCTCATCAAAAAAGATACATTATTAGTCTAACAGGATCTATTTTCTATAAACCCATGTTGATTGCCATTAATTATATTACCCTCCTTTAGTTCTTTATTAATCAAGTCCCGTATCAGCATTAATGGTCCAGTGAGCCCCTCAGCCAGCTGTTTTAAAACTATTGGATGCAAATTATTCATACCTGCTAATTTTAAAATGTCTAACTTTAGTAGTTGCTATTTAACATCCTCCTGAGATACCAGTGGAATGGCAAGAGCGTTATCACCTGATCCAACTACTTAATCTGTTTTCCCCAAACACATAACAGAAATATGTATTGAAAACTTCTGCATTATTATTACTAATTCCACCATTGCCATTGTTGGGATGCTTTTTGTTTCTAATATACTATCAAAAACACTTCTTTGTCATGTCCTTAACTTTACTGGCCATAGATTGCTTCTTGCTTCCTTTATCAATTTTATACAATTCATAACCTCTGATTATTCATTACTATCAACTTCCCCTTTCTTCCATTTGTTATATTTTATATTTTTATTATTTTTATAGCTGCCTTCAGTCTCTAAGCCAAGTTTGTTTTTAACCAATATGTCCTGCTTCCTTGATTGTTAGATTGTGGCTTTTGGGGGGATCTAGTGAAGTGTTCTTAAACAATTCCCATTTATCATTCACATTTTTATTATTAAAGTCTTCTTCCTAGCTGATTTGGTTCACAGATGCTTTCAGCTTTGTGAAATTGGCCCATTTAAAGCATCAAGTATATTTATCACTGGTCTGGACTTCATTCTGCTGGTACATTATAAATGTGATCAAGTCATGATCACTTGTACTAAACTGCCATCAATTTTTAGTTCTGTCATCATTTCCTCTTTATCTGTCAAGACGAGGTCTAATATAGAATTCTCTTGAGTTGAATGCAATGTTTTTTCAGTTAGGAAATGTTCATCTATAATATTTAGAAATTGCAAGGATGTTTTAGTACTGGCAGTATGACACCTCCAGCACGTCTCTCGAAGTGAAGTCACCCATGATCATGCCTTTGTTCTTACACATTATAGATAGGTACGTAAGGAGATGGTCATCCTGTTCCCTAGTATCATTTGGTGGTCTGAAGCAGACATTGAATAAGACACCATCTTGTTCTTTGCCTGGTAGGAACTTGATCCATAAGCATTCAAGATTTTTTTCCAAGCTATCAGTGACTTGAAAACAGGCAATGCCATTTTTGAAATAGAGTGCCACTTCCCCTCCCCTTTTGACCATTTGATTCTTCCTAAATAGGTTATAACCATTGATTTTAACTAGGGCTATCAATTAATTGCAGTTAATTCATGTGATTAACTCGAAAAAATTAATCATGATATAAAAAATTAATCGCAATTGATCACAGTTTTAATCGCACTGTTAAACAATAATAGAATACCAACTGAAATGTATTAAATATTTTGGATGTTTTTCTACATTTTCAAATATATTGATTTAAATTACAACACAGAATACTAAGTGTACAGTGCTCACTTTATATTATTATTTTGATTACAAAATTTGAATTGTAAAAGTGATAAACAAAATAACATTTTCAATCATTCATCTCATACTAGTACTGTAGTGCAATCTCTTTATTGTGAAAGTGCAATTTACAAACAGATTTTTTTTTGTTACATAAATGCACTCAAAACCAAAAAAATATAAAACTTTAGAGCCTACAAGTCCACTCAGTCCTACCTCTTGTTCAGCCAATTGCTGAGACAAGCAAGTTTGTTTACATTTAAGGGAGATAATGTGCCCACTTCTTATTTACAATGTCACCTGAAAGTGAGAACAGATGTTCGCATGCCACTTTTGTAACTGGCATTGCAAGGTATTTACGTGCCAGATATGCTAAACTTCTGTATGCCTCTTCATGCTTTGGCAACCATTAAAGAGGACATGCTTCCATGCTGATGATGCTTATTAAAAATTAATGCATTAATTAAATTTGTGACTGAACTCCTTGAGGTAGAATTATATGTCTCCTGCTCTGTGTTCTACCCACATTCTGCCATATAGTTCATGTTATAGCAGACTTTGATGATGACCCAGCACATGTTGTTTGTTTTAAGAACACTTTCACTACAGATTTGACAAAATGCAAAGAAGGTACCAATGTGAGATTTCTAAAGATAACTAGAGCACTCGACCCAAGGTTTAAGAATCTGAAGTGCCTTCCAAAATCTGAGGTGTGGAACATGCTTTCAGAAGTCTTAAAAGAACAACATTCCAATGTGGAAACTACAGAACCCGAACCACCAAAAAGAAAATCAACCTTCTGGTGGTATCTGACTCAGATGATGAAAATGAACATGTGTCAGTCCACACCGCTTTGGATTGTTATCAAGCAAAAGCTGCCATCAGCAGAGACACATGTCCTCTAGAATGGTGGTCGAAGCATGAAGGGACATATTAATCTTTACAACATCTGACACATAAATATCTTGCGACGCTGGCTACAACGGTGCCATGCGAATGCCTGTTCTCAGTTTCAGGTGACAATGTAAACAAGAAGTGGACAGCATTATCTCCTGCATATGTAAAGAAATTTGTTTGTCTGAGCAATTGGCTGAACAAGAAGTAGGACTGAATGGATTTGTAGGCTCTAAAGTTTTACATTGTTTTATTTTTGAATGCAGTTATTTTTTGTACATAATTCTACATTTGTAAGTTCAACTTTCACGATAAAAAGATCGCACTACAGTACTTGTATTGGGTGAATTGAAAAATACTATTTCTTTTGTTTCTTTTTTACAGTGCAAATATTTGTAATCAAAAATAAATATAAAGTGAGGACTGTACACTTTGTATTCTGTGTTGTAACTGAAATCAATATACATGATAATGTGGAAAACATCCAAAATATTTCAATAAATGGTATTCTATTACTGTTTAACAGTACGATTAATCACGATTTTTAAGTCACTTGACGGCCCTAGTTTTAACATTCCAAGCATGCTAATCATCCCCCAGCACTCTATAATGCCAACTAGATCGAATGTATGCTCAGAAATGAACAATTCCAACTCCCTTAGTTTCTTACCCAGCTCCTAGCATTGGTGTATTGGCAATTCAAGAATGTCTTCTCTTCATGTCCTTTGCTTCCTTGATGAATTTTGTTCTCAACCTCTCCATTTTGTACTGAGTGCTCAGATCTTACCGCTTTTTGCCCTCCCCATTTGTTATTAGAGGACAATAGGGTTGGGGTGCACTGGCAGAGCTGGGGGGATAGAGGGGGTTGAGGTGCAGGGTGGTCGGGGTACATTGGCAGGGCTAGACTGCAGGGCGGTTGAGCTGCAGGGAGCTTGGGACCCAGAGTGGTTGGGGTGCATTGGCAGATCTGGGTGTGCAAGGCTTGTGGTCCCATGCAGTGCAGGCAGGTTGGGGTGCACTGGTATTGCTGGGGGATGCAGGAAAGTTGGGGTGCATGGGCAGAGCTGGGGTGTAAGGTATTGGAGGGCAGGCTTGGGTGCACTGGCAGAGCAGCAGAGTGCAAGAGTGCAGGGGGCTGGGGAACTGGAAGAGCTGGGAAGTACTATGTCTTCCTCCCCTGACCCCCCAATCTTTCTTCCCTCCCCTCCCACCCATCCCCACTTATCCCTCCTCCCCACAATTCCCTCTACCCTCGCTGCAGCCCCAAACCACTCTCCACTCTATTTCTCTACTCCTCTGACTCCATACTGCTCTCTGCCCAGGAAACGTTCACATGCCTAATTCCGCCCCTCCCGCCACAAAGACTTTGTCATCAAAATCCAATTGCCACCCATGACTCACAAATTATAGCACCATCTAGTTTATTCCAAAACTCTTTTTGTCTAATGTGGGGGATTGTGATTGACTTATCCTTAGTTATGTTAACTGATGGGTGAGTTCACAACCATCTGTCTCAATGAGGTCTGTGATTCACCCAGACATAAGTACCTCTCCGTTTAACAGTACAGAAGGAAACAAGTTTTTGGGGGCAGCCTGTAACTCGGGGACCCCTGGATCAAATGATCCCAAATTTAAAATTTGGATCACTAGTGCTACTCTGCACCCCCAGGAGGCTCACCAGATTTCCAAGCCATCAGACTAACCATTCCGATTTTAGAGCACTTACAAAAGTTGAGTTTTAAAGGTCATAAAATGGTGAGAGTGGAAATCCTCTAGCTGTTTTTCTGTAATGGTGCATACACAGTGTAAAAATGTATATTTTCTTAAATCATGGACTCACAGAATTGTAGGATTGGAATGGACCTCGAGTGGTCATCTAGTCCAGTCCCCTGCACTCATGGCAGGACTAAGTGTAATCTAAACCATCCCTGAGAGCTGTTTATCTGACCTGCTCTTAAAAATTTCCAGTGATGGAGATTCCGCAACCTCCAGCTTACTGTTCTTAATTTGGATTCCCCAAAGATTTAGCGGGCCCCATGCACTATCTTGGGTAAAACTGGACAGATTGTGGCCATTCTGACCCATAACTCACCAACAGCTTGATCTCTATCTCAGAGCAAAAAACCCCACCTGGAAACTTTTATTAAAATGGCTATATCTGAGGGCTTTCATCTCCAGAACCCCTGGCTCAAATCACTGCAAATATGGGTCACTCTACTACCCTGCACTCTCATGAGGCACACCAAATTTCAGAGAACCCTAAGTCAGTGTTAAAAGACTTAGAAAGATTGACATTTAAAGAGGTGTCATAACCTATGATTTAGTTGGGGTCGGTCCTGCTTTGAGCAGGGGGTTGGACTAGATGACCTCCTGAGGTCTCTTCCAACCCTGATCTTCTCTGATTCTATGACACAGTGGTGCTTCCTTGCCACTGTCATCTAGCAGACCATAGATCAAACCTTTGACACTGAACAACTTTGAAAATCCTGTCCCAGTGAGAGTGCTGAGCACAACAGTATTTGTACATTCCCGGCCAGCCCCTGCATCTCAGGGAGCACTGCTGACCAGGACTCCTCTGAGATGGGAGTTAACAACGTGGATTCGACTGCAAATTCTCTGGACTTAGAGGGCCAAATAGTGAGGTCCACAGTGAATGTTTACTCAGTCCTTAGGCTTATCCTGGGCATTTGCCAGAGTAAACCATGAGCAAGGACGGGAGGATTTGGTCCAGGGTGTCACCATGCCTTCATGGGTCACAACTGAAAATACCAAATTTAGGTCAAACTCCTGAGAAATAGGGCAAACACACTCCAGAACTGGTGGTTATTGTCTCATAAGATATACAAAACCAGCAACAAAAGTCAACTTCTGTTTCACCACAATGGCTAACAAGAAGTCAGAAAAGCAATTTCCTGAGGCATTCCAGATGTGGATTCAACACCCAGACACTAGACTTAAAGATGAGTGGTTCTGTAAAATCAGTTTAATCAAACAAAGGGTTCTTCTAATCCCAAAGAACCAGCCACAAACCCAGGTCAATATACAACTCAGATCTTACCCCAAAATCACACTGTTGCCAATCCTTTAGTATCTAAAATCTAAAAGTTTATTTATAGAAAGAAAGAAAACTAAAATTGGTTAAAGAAATCAAATGCATACAATAATTGCAAAGTTCTTGGATCAGGCTTGTAGCAGTGATGGAATAAACTGCTGGCTGAAGTCAAGTCTCTGGTTGCTTCCAAATCACTGGAAGGTCCTCAGGGTCACAGAATGCACCCATTAGTATAAGTCCATAGTCCAGAAGCTTGAGCAGGAAAGAGGCAAAATGGAGATGTTTTCAGCACCTTTTATAGCTTCTGCCATGTGGAGGGAAGGAAATCCATTGTCTCAAACAAAGCCCTCAGCATGGCTAGTGGAAAATTACAGGTAAAAGATGGAGTTTGGAGTCACATGGGCAAGTCACATATCCCTGTGTGATTTTGCTTAGTCACAGGAAAAGCCATTACCTATACCCGACAGAACGTTCACAGGTCCGTCCATTCAGTGTAGAAGGGCGTCTTCCATTGTGAGTTAGGTGTCCTTTTTATGAGCCACTTAACTTGAATAGTTGCTTCACAATGTGCTGGCTAAAAACCTAATGTGGTTGCACCAGAAGAAACCGTTCTGGAAAATTTTAGACACCCTGAAGGAAGAGAATGCAAGTGAGTGATTTGAATGGTTGAGGTTACTGCTAGGACTGCAAGGGGAGAAACTCCCCAATGAGATATACATAGCAAATATATTATGTATATCAGTGGTCACATTATCCTTTGCACTTGCATGGCATCTTGAATCCTAGGATCTTGAAGTATTCTGCAAACATTACAGATTAAGTCTTGTAATCTTTTTTTTACAAATTCGGAAACTGAGGCACAAAGAGAGTGAAATGACTTGCCCAAAGTCACACAGAGAGTCAGTGAGGTAGGTGATCATCCTATCTCTAGACTACTCTCCAGTAATGGACTCTTGGTACAGTATCCCTGACTGCAACCTAAAATGTCAAATTAAACTAAATACAAGGTTGTGAGGTAATATCTTTAATTGGACCAACTTAAACTAAAGTCACCCTTCTTTTTCCTCTTCTTGCTCCGACGGTCTCCTCCATTCTAGACAGCTCCTGCTCTGCTCCCTTAGCCTGTCATTTTGCATGCTAGCCTGGGCACTCCAGGGGCTGGGGCATGTTTTTTGTGAGAACTTCCTGACACAGACAGGCACTTGCACCAGGAAATTGTCCCCTACGCTTTCCAAAAACTTCCTGGATTGTCTATGCACATTAGTGAAAGTTAAGACTGTGATGGGGAGCAGAAGTGAAAGTCATGAGTCCTGCAGCTGTACTGATTCACAACATAGGATCATAGAAGATTAGGATTGGAAGAGACCTCAGGAGGTCATCTAGTCCAACCCCCTGCTCAAAGCAGGACCAATCCCAACTAAATCATCCCAGCCAGGGCTTTGTCAAGATGGACCTTAAAAACCTCTAAGGATGGAGATTCCACCACCTCCCTAGGTAACCCATTCCAGTGCTTCACCACTCTCCTAGTGAAATAGTTTTTCCTAATATCCAATCTAGACCTCCCCCCCTGCAACTTGAGACCATTGTTCCTTGTTCTGTCATCTGCCACCACTGAGAACAGCTGAGCTCCATCCTCTTTGGAACCCCCCTTCAGGTAGTTGAAGGCTGCAAACAGAGGAGCAAAAAGTTAGTGCAGTGATTCTCAACCCGCGGACTGTGAACCGCTTGTGGCCCAGTCAGCAGATAGCTGCAGCCCATGTGACATCCTCAGGACTATACAGGTAGTGTATATATTGTGTGGATGTGGCCCATATAACACATAGAGAGCTGCATATGCAGCCCACAGTGGTAAACATGTTGAGAACCACCGGGTGAGTGTGATGCAAGGAGATGTCTTTTCATCTCGCCTGTGGTTTTGCCTTATATCTGAATCCTCCAATGAACAGGGATTATACCCTGTGTAGCCTGATCTATAGATTATGAATACAAATTCCCAGTTATCATTTTGAGGGTTCACAGGTTCTTGTCCTAAGATCAGGCCAGTATTATTAAAATTATTATATAGTTGGAAACCCCAATGTGCACAGGTGCAACATTCACACTATAGGAACTCTTTTAGATTTACAAATAAATAATTTATTAATACATTTAGCAAAGTCTCACACACTCTAACTCAGTAAGGTAGATAGAGGTAATACAGAAAGTACATCTGAACATCCATACTCCCACCATCCCTTGCAGAACAACCTGAAATGTTAGCCATTATCTTCCTCATCACTGTTATCATTATTCTGGCCCCTCCCAAGGGCTATATCGCTCTCCCCAAATGCCCTGGGATGCCACTTTTATAATATGTTATGCTGACATTACCATGTCTAATGCATATTCAAGAGTGGTTTCTCCCCTCTTCCTTATTTGTATTTCCTCCCCTTACCAATGTTAAGATGTCCTTTTTCTATAGGTTGGTGTATTTATGATTTCACCCCTTTATCATATATGTCAATTTGTTGCCATGGCACTCTTGCAGTCAGATATTCCATCTAAAACCTTCCAGAAGCTGGTGTCAGTCCATGTTCAGTGGATGGCTGATATCATTATGGACAAAATTCCCTGCCCTACACTCTACTTCCAGTTCCCCAAAACTTATGAGTTACCTAAGTTTATTTATGCTAAAGTTCGTAGGCCTTAAGCCTCATGCTAACTGCTGAAGCCAGTGTCTTACAGGATACAAGCCTGTAGGTTCCTTGCATTACTGCTGAATATAATAAAGCAGAATATAATGCAAAACAGTGAATATAATAGCGGTAAGCTGGCCCACTAGGCTACACTTGTTGGCATGATTTTCAAATCTGGTTCCTGTGTCAAGCAATAAAGCAGCTGTGTGTGATCTGGATTAGTTTGACAACACTTGTCCTAAAAACCATTGTTTAGTGAGCTGAATGGGACACCAGAAGAGCCGGGCCTATGACTTCCAAAAGTAAGTCATTTTGACTGGTTCAGTGTTTGGATTCCTAATTTTAGAAACTACAGGGGGGCATTTCAGAAAGTGCTGAGCACCTCCCTCTGACAATCAGCTTCTTCAAGGTATCTCCAATTGAGTCCCCCAAAACACTCCAGGTTGCACAGAGGGGCCAAGAGGCCAGTGAAGAAGCTTGGCAACATGTGACCTCCAGAAGAGGTAAGCGGAATGTCCGGGTTCCAGTAACACAGACACAGGTAACTAACCGCTTTCATGTTCTCTCCACAGGTACCAATGCGGAGAGTGGACCAGATGATAGGTCTGGGGGGAGAAAGCAGAAGGAGACTCCGCTGGTTGGGAGGCATGAGATGCGATGTCCTGAGGTTGGGGGTTCCACGACCACCACTCCCAAGAGGAGAAGGCGGGTGGTGGTGGTCGGGGACTCTCTCCTCCGGGGGACTGAGTCATCTATCTGCCGCCTTGACCGGGAAAACCGAGAAGTCTGCTGCTTGCCAGGGGCTAAGATTCGTGATGTGACGGAGAGACTGCCGAGACTCATCAAGCCCTTGGATCGCTACCCCTTCCTGCTTCTCCACGTGGGCACCAATGATACTGCCAAGAATGACCTTGAGCGGATCACTGCGGACTACGTGGCTCTGGGAAGAAGGATAAAGGAGTTGGAGGCGCAAGTGGTGTTCTCGTCCATCCTCCCCGTGGAAGGAAAAGGCCTGGGTAGGGACCGTCGAATCGTGGAGGTCAACGAATGGCTACGCAGGTGTGTCGGAGAGAAGCTTTGGATTCTTTGACCATGGGATGGTGTTCCATGAAGAGGAGTGCTGGGCAGAGACGGGCTCCATCTTACGAAAGAGGGAGAACCTCTTTGCCAGCAGGCTGGCTTAACCTAGTGAGGAGGGCTTTAAACTAGGTTCACCGGGGGAAGGAGACCAAAGCCTGAGGTAAGTGGGAAAGCGGGATACCGGGAGAAGCACAGGCAGGAATGTCTGTGAGGGGGAGGGCTCCTGCCTCATACTGGGAATGAGGGGCGATCATAGAATCATAGAATCATAGAATATCAGGGTTGGAAGGGACCCCAGAAGGTCATCTAGTCCAACCCCCTGCTCAAAGCAGGACCAAGTCCCAGTTAAATCATCCAGCCAGGGCTTTGTCAAGCCTGACCTTAAAAACCTCTAAGGAAGGAGATTCTACCACCTCCCTAGGTAACGCATTCCAGTGTTTCACCACCCTCTTAGTGAAAAGTTTTCCTAATATCCAATCTAAACCTCCCCCATTGCAACTTGAGACCATTACTCCTCGTTCTGTCATCTGCTACCATTGAGAACAGTCTAGAGCCATCCTCTTTGAAACCCCCTTTCAGGTAGTTGAAAGCAGCTATCAAATCCCCCCTCATTCTTCTCTTCTGCAGACTAAACAATCCCAGCTCCCTCAGCCTCTCCTCATAAGTCATGTGCTCTAGACCCCTAATCATTTTCGTTGCCCTTCGTTGTACTCTTTCCAATTTATCCACATCCTTCCTGTAGTGTGGGGCCCAAAACTGGACACAGTACTCCAGATGAGGCCTCACCAGTGTCGAATAGAGGGGAACGATCACGTCCCTCGATCTGCTCGCTATGCCCCTACTTATACATCCCAAAATGCCATTGGCCTTCTTGGCAACAAGGGCACACTGCTGACTCATATCCAGCTTCTCGTCCACTGTCACCCCTAGGTCCTTTTCCGCAGAACTGCTGCCGAGCCATTCGGTCCCTAGTCTGTAGCGGTGCATTGGATTCTTCCATCCTAAGTGCAGCACCCTGCACTTATCCTTATTGAACCTCATTAGATTTCTTTTGGCCCAATCCTCCAATTTGTCTAGGTCCTTCTGTATCCTATCCCTCCCCTCCAGCGTATCTACCACTCCTCCCAGTTTAGTATCATCCGCAAATTTGCTGAGAGTGCAATCCACACCATCCTCCAGATCATTTATGAAGATATTGAACAAAACGGGCCCCAGGACCGACCCCTGGGGCACTCCACTTGACACCGGCCTGCCAACTAGACATGGAGCCATTGATCACACTACCCGTTGAGCCCAACAATCTAGCCAGCTTTCTACCCACCTTATAGTGCATTCATCCAGCCCATACTTCCTAACTTGCTGACAGAATGCTGTGGGAGACCGTGTCAAAAGCTTTGCTAAAGTCAAGAAACAATACATCCACTGCTTTCCCTTCATCCACAGAACCAGTAATCTCATCATAAAAGGCGATTAGATTAGTCAAGCATGACCTTCCCTTGGTGAATCCATGCTGACTGTTCCTGATCACTTTCCTCTCCTCTAAGTGCTTCAGGATTGATTCTTTGAGGACCTGCTCCATGATTTTTCCAGGACTGAGGTGAGGCTGACCGGCCTGTAGTTCCCAGGATCCTCCTTCTTCCCTTTTTTAAAGATGGGCACTACATTAGCCTTTTTCCAGTCATCCGGGACTTCCCCCGTTTGCCACGAGTTTTCAAAGATAATGGCCAAGGGCTCTGCAATCAGCCGCCAATTCCCTCAGCACTCTCGGATGCAATTCGTCCGGCCCCATGGACTTGTGCACGTCCAGCTTTTTCTAAATAGTCCCTAACCACCTCTATCTCTACAGAGGGCTGGCCATCTCTTCCCCATTTTGTGTTGCCCAGCACAGCAGTCTGGGAGCTGACCTTGTTAGTGAAAACAGAAGCAAAAAAAGCATTGAGTACATTAGCTTTTTCCACATCCTCTGTCACTAGCTTGCCTCCCTCATTCAGTAAGGGGCCCACACTTTCCTTGGCTTTCTTCTTGTTGCCAACATACCTGAAGAAACCCTTCTTGTTACTCTTGACATCTCTTGCTAGCTGCAGCTCCAGGTGCGATTTGGCCCTCCTGATATCTTTCCTACATGCCCGAGCAATATTTTTATACTCTTCCCTGGTCATATGTCCAACCTTCCACTTCTTGTAAGCTTCTTTTTATGTTTAAGATCCGCTAGGATTTCACCATTAAGCCAAGCTGGTCGCCTGCCATATTTACTATTCTTTCGACTCATCGGGATGGTTTGTCCCTGTAACCTCAACAGGGATTCCTTGAAATACAGCCAGCTCTCCTGGACTCCCTTCCCTTTCATGTTAGTCCCCCAGGGGATCCTGGCCATCTGTTCCCTGAGGGAGTCAAAGTCTGCTTTCCTGAAGTCCAGGGTCCGTATCCTGCTGCTTACCTTTCTTCCCTGCGTCAGGATCCTGAACTCAACCAACTCATGGTCACTGCCTCCCAGATTCCCATCCACTTTTGCTTCCCCCACTAATTCTACCCGGTTTGTGAGCAGCAGGTCAAGAAAAGCGCTCCCCCTAGTTGGCTCCCCTAGCACTTGCACCAGGAAATTGTCCCCTACGCTTTCCAAAAACTTCCTGGATTGTCTATGCACCGCTGTATTGCTCTCCCAGCAGATATCAGGAAAATTAAAGTCACCCATGAGAATCAGGGCATGCGATCTAGTAGCTTCCGTGAGTTGCCGGAAGAAAGCCTCATCCACCTCATCCCCCTGGTCCGGTGGTCTATAGCAGACTCCCACCATGACATCACTCTTGTTGCACACACTTCTAAACTTAATCCAGAGACACTCAGGTTTTTCCACAGTTTCGTACCGGAGCTCTGAGCAGTCATACTGCTCCCTTACATACAGTGCTACTCCCCCACCTTTTCTGCCCTGCCTGTCCTTCCTGAACAGTTTATAACCATCCATGACTGTACTCCAGTCATGTGAGTTATCCCACCAAGTCTCTGTTATTCCAATCACGTCACATCACGATCAACAGGTTATCTCAAGTGCTTATATACAAATGCACAAAGCCTTGGAAACAAGCAGGGAGAACTGGAGGTCCTGGTGATGTCAAGGAATTATGACGTGATTGGAATAACAGAGACTTGGTGGGATAACATATGACCAGGGAAGAGTATAAAAATATTGCTCGGGCATGTAGGAAAGATATCAGGAGGGCCAAATCGCACCTGGAGCTGCAGCTAGCAAGAGATGTCAAGAGTAACAAGAAGGGTTTCTTCAGGTATGTTGGCAACAAGAAGAAAGCCAAGGAAAGTGTGGGCCCCTTACTGAATGAGGGAGGCAAGCTAGTGACAGAGGATGTGGAAAAAGCTAATGTACTCAATGCTTTTTTTGCCTCTGTTTTCACTAACAAGGTCAGCTCCCAGACTGCTGTGCTGGGCATCACAAAATGGGGAAGAGATGGCCAGCCCTCTGTAGAGATAGAGGTGGTTAGGGACTATTTAGAAAAGCTGGACGTGCACAAGTCCATGGGGCCGGACGAATTGCATCCGAGAGTGCTGAGGGAATTGGCGGCTGTGATTGCAGAGCCCTTGGCCATTATCTTTGAAAACTTGTGGCGAACGGGGGAAGTCCCGGATGACTGGAAAAAGGCTAATGTAGTGCCCATCTTTAAAAAAGGGAAGAAGGAGGATCCTGGGAACTACAGGCCGGTCAGCCTCACCTCAGTCCCTGGAAAAATCATGGAGCAGGTCCTCAAAGAATCAATCCTGAAGCACTTAGAGGAGAGGAAAGTGATCAGGAACAGTCAGCATGAATTCACCAAGGGAAGGTCATGCCTGACTAATCTAATCGCCTTTTATGATGAGATTACTGGTTCTGTGGATGAAGGGAAAGCAGTGGATGTATTGTTTCTTGACTTTAGCAAAGCTTTTGACACGGTCTCCCACAGCATTCTTGTCAGCAAGTTAAGGAAGTATGGGCTGGATGAATGCACTATAAGGTGGGTAGAAAGCTGGCTAGATTGTCGGGCTCAACGGGTAGTGATCAATGGCTCCATGTCTAGTTGGCAGCCGGTGTCAAGTGGAGTGCCCCAGGGGTCGGTCCTGGGGCCCGTTTTGTTCAATATCTTCATAAATGATCTGGAGGATGGTGTGGATTGCACTCTCAGCAAATTTGCGGATGATACTAAACTGGGAGGAGTGGTAGATACGCTGGAGGGGAGGGATAGGATAGAGAAGGACCTAGACAAATTGGAAGATTGGGCCAAAAGAAATCTAATGAGGTTCAATAAGGATAAGTGCAGGGTCCTGCACTTAGGACGGAAGAATCCAATGCACCGCTACAGACTAGGGACCGAATGGCTCGGCAGCAGTTCTGCGGAAAAGGACCTAGGGGTGACAGTGGACGAGAAGCTGGATATGAGTCAGCAGTGTGCCCTTGTTGCCAAGAAGGCCAATGGCATTTTGGGATGTATAAGTAGGGGCATAGCGAGCAGATCCAGGGACGTGATCGTTCCCCTCTATTCGACACTGGTGAGGCCTCATCTGGAGTACTGTGTCCAGTTTTGGGCCCCACACTACAAGAAGGATGTGGATAAATTGGAAAGAGTACAGCGAAGGGCAACAAAAATGATTAGGGGTCTAGAGCACATGACTTACGAGGAGAGGCTGAGGGAGCTGGGATTGTTTAGTCTGCAGAAGAGAAGAATGAGGGGGGATTTGATAGCTGGTTTCAACTACCTGAAAGGGGGTTTCAAAGAGGATGGCTCTAGACTGTTCTCAATGGTAGCAGACGACAGAACGAGGAGTAATGGTCTCAAGTTGCAATGAGGGAGGTTTAGATTGGATATTAGGAAAAACTTTTTCACTAAGAGGGTGGTGAAACACTGGAATGCGTTACCTAGGGAGGTGGTAGAATCTCCTTCCTTAGAGGTTTTTAAGGTCAGGCTTGACAAAGCCCTGGCTAGGATGATTTAACTGGGACTTGGTCCTGCTTTGAGCAGGGGGTTGGACTAGATGACCTTCTGGGGTCCCTTCCAACCCTGATATTCTATGATTCTATGATTCTATGACTCCCCCGTTCTGACCATGGAGGCCCTGGTTTCTAGTCCTCACTCTGTTATTGCTTTATTGTATGATTGTGGGCAGCTCAGCCTCTCTCTGATCAGTTTCCTCCTCTGTATCATGGGGATAATAGTATACACTTTTGCAGAGCAGCCTGAGGTCCTCAGATGAAAGGCACCAGGTTAGTGTAACATTGTTATTGGGACAAAAATTCCGCCTGAGGAACACATCAGCAAATCTGCTGGCAGAGCAGGGTTGGACTGCTCATGAGAGGAACTAGTCAGGTTAATGGAAATGTGGGGGTCACATTTTCAAGTAGTGAGCGCTACAACAAAGAACAGATTTTCAGGAATCTTGGTCCCAGCAATTCCCATTGTGACACTTTTATTCAGACTGTTCTCTGGGGAATCTGACCACTTGTTCTACTGCCTACACGGGTGCTGTGATGGTGATGTGATGCTGTGTACCCTCCCCACAACAGGTGCTGAGCTGTTTTCAAAATCTAGCTCCAATTGTGGGTGCTGAGCATTTTTGAAAATTCCGGCCTTTGGTGCAAACCAAGTCCAGACTAACCAGGTTGGATGCCAGCTTCACTGCAAAGAATCTCCAAAGCCCCTGAAATGCCTTTTGTCTGTTTGATCCACTCCTAGTTCTGCTGATTAACACCATCATGGGGAGGGTTTGATGTGGAATTCCATCTCACAGCGGTAGGTCAAAAGAGCTTATAACAAGGGCTGGATCCTGCCCAAATGAGAGCAAAGTGCTGCATTCACAGGCAGGGTTCAAGTCACTTGCCCTGCTATCTCCAGCTCTGGAGAGCAGCAGAACTGTCCAAGAGCTCCCCTCCTCTGACTGGGGTGATGACTGTTGAGTTACTTTAACCACTGCCTCTAAGGGCCAGGTGAGAAGTGATTAGTGGGACAGCCTGGACACTAGGTACCTTGATCCTGCATTACTGAGCATGGCTGCATGGCTGCCATATTACTCCGGGCTAGTGGCAGCAGGGAGGTTGAAGAGGGGAGCATGTAGCTAAACATCTTGTTGGCCTAAGGAGGATGGTGCATGAGCCCATGTCTCCTTAGACATACCAGTCCCCACCCATGCCCCGCCCCTTTGCTGTCTCTTGCACGATGGCAAACTGCCTACAAACTGGTGGGCATGGCAGCCCTAGCTGGCAGCCAATCTTACTGCCACCTCCCAGACACATTACTGAGGAAATGTGCTTCATTCAGAGAAGGGAGGAGGTGCCATGTACCTTTACAAAGGTCAGTGCTCAGGCGGGTTTGAGATCAGCATGCTGCCCAGCATTTGAAGGATCTTGATGGATAAGCCTCTGACTTTCTTCTCATGTTTTCTTTTTCTGACTCGCTCCCTCCCCCAATGCTCCCAAAGTGCTGTGAGGCGCTCTGTGAGGTCTGGCTTATGTAAAAGAGAGCCTGTCAAAGTTCGGACATGCAGGTCCCATAGCCTGGAGCTGGATTGAGTGATGAGTCTCTATCAAGCACTCATCTACATTTCTCGTTCCTTCAGCATGCCCTGAGGTTTGGCATTCCTTGTTTTCAAAGCTCCACAGTTATTAGTATTAAGGAGGCACGCTCATCTCCTAGAAACCCTGAGAACGGTGAGAGTGCAAGAGAGTGCCTGTGTGGGTGTGTGCATATACGTGTCTCGCTGTCAGCGTGTTGGGGACTGGGGTTAGAAAAACAGCCCTATTATTGGGGTCTGATCCTAACAGAGTAACAAGTTCTTCTCTTCAGAAAGATTCCTATGGGGCGAGGCCGGGCAGGGCATGAACAAGCCTCTTCTGCCCCTGCCATGCTCTGCTGACTGTGGATTGGGGACACATCCTGAAATAGTAGCAAGACAAAGGTGACTTTGCCAAGAGTTGGATTTCCTTATGGGTGCCATTGAGACTTTAGCTGCAGCTCTGATTAGGGGGCAATGCAGAGCTAACGGAGAGTTTGAGCAGCTCTTCTCAAGGCACATTACGGCTGTTGGTTGCTCAACAATCAGAAAATCCCAACCTTTGGCCTTGGAGTTAACAAGACCTGTTAACATGAAATCCTTTTCCTCCACTAGGAGCTAGCACAGGAATGACCTGGGGATGTATTAGACAGTGATAAGTGGTTCTTTCCATCCCCTTTTATCCTGTTTACAATACAAGGGCTTTCCTTGAACAAAACTCCTCTTTACCCTCCATGCACCTGGCTGTTGTGGCTAAATGAGCCAATTTGCTGACAGGCTCTCCCTGGAAGGACTCAATGTCTAGCCTCCAGAGACCTAAAAAAGAGCTCTGTGTAGCTCGAACGCTTGTCTCTTTGACCAACAGAAGCTGGGCCAATAAAGATATTAGCTCGCCTACCTTGTCTCTCAAAGTCTAACAAGCATACCAGCTTGCCTTCAGAAAAAACAGTTTCTCCACAAAAGAAAAGCAGAAAAACATTACAGTGCTGCCAACTTATCTGGCGATTTTCTTAAAGCCACAGCTCCTAGAAGCATGTGACTATGGGAGAATCTCAGGGTTGTTTTTAAGTTTTTTGGTTTTGGGGTGGGATTTTGTTTTGTTTTTTGGTTGGTATGGGGGTTTTTTGTTTCTTTGGTTTTTTTAAGTGAGTTTCTAGCCCTTGTGGTTTTCAGAGAAAAGTTTTAAAGTGTGACTTGAGTGTGACTGAAAGGCTCTGACACTGGAAGGCAAGTAAAGAGAACCCAACATATTATTAATTTTTGTTTTTGTTTTGTTTATCTCATGCATTTTGAGCCAGTATCTTGATTCTGGGAGGCTTGATTCCTGATTTTGGAACACTTGGGATTGGTTCTTTTTCCAAAGAACTGCACCTGGCCTGTTGTGTTACTGTTCAGAATTTGATGGATCAGCTAGGAACAGAAAAGACGGATCCATGAGGAGACTGGATTTGACTTCAGCAGGTTTAACTTTACTTATTAGTGTAGCAATTCAGGATAATGACCCTTTGTAAAACTGATCCACTTATTCCCTCCTTTGCAACTTCCAGGCCAAATTCTCTGTCTTAAAACAAATCTGAGCTTTCTAACTCCTGCTACATGTACCTGAAATTCCAAAGTGAATCCTGCTTGCTTCTTACATCAATGTTTGCTATAAAAATCTTGGATTTAGCACTTAACTGGCAGTTCTGTTGATGATACATGTCAGAGAATGGAACAGTTGGCACATTAGTAACTAAATGGATTCTGCACACTAGAACCAGCCCTTTATTTAGAGAAATGCCATTGCGTTGAGTGTAGAGCCTCGCTTCTCTCAGCAGAAACATGGACTGTAAATCAGGACAGGCATAGGCGCCGACACTGTGGGTTCTCTGGGGCTGGAGCACCCATGGAAAAAAAATAGTGGGGGCTCAGCACCCACCAGCGGGCCCCTCCTATTCCTTCCTCCCAGCACCACCCGCCCACCGCGGATCAGCTGTTCAGCGATATGCAGGAGGTGCTGGGGGGGGAGAAGGGGGAGTAGGAGCAGGAAGAGGCGGAACGAGGATGGGGCTGGGCGATGCGTCGGGGGGGACGACTCCCCAGAGGCTGACTGGAAGGGACGGGGGGGCCAGTAGCAGAAGGGGTGAGACCAGCCCCTTCCAGCCGCTGGAACACTGCTCTGCAGTGTGGCGGCTGCCTGAGACAGCCTAGCTGTGGAGGAGGTGGATTCCTCTCCCTGCCCAAGCTTGGCTACCAGGGACCATGGATGAGCGAGCCAGAGCTCCGCACTCCTCCCTGACACGTTTCTGGCTCACTCAACCACGATCCCTGGCAACCTACTCTGGGCGGGGAGCGGGAGTCACCTCCTCCCCATCTAGGCTCTCTCAGGCAACTGCTGGGCTGCAGAGCAGTGACCGGGGAGGGGCCAGCATTAGAAGCGACTTCCCCCCACCTGGGAGAGCGGTGGACCATTCTGGGGTGGGGGGCCAGGCACAGCGGGAGGACAGAGTGCCTCCCCCTGCAAGTAACGTGGGGCGGAGAGAGCACAGTGGCCCCGGGCTGGGTGCGGGTACATGTCATGTGACCTCCCCTTTAGATTGTGGCCCCCCCCAGTACGAAGAGGCACCAGATCCCTATGGCGAGGCATGCTCAGAGGAGGAGGCAGAACGGGACAGGAAGAGGTAACTAACAGGGAGCAGGGGTGGGAAGAGGAGGGGCAGGGGTGGGGCCTTAGGGGAAGGGATGGAGTGGTGGCGGGGCCTGGGATAGAGTGAGGGGTGGAGCACCCCCAGGGAATCAGAAAGTTGGCATCTGTGAGGACAGGTGATATCTCATTTATTTACTCTCGTTGTGTTTTGGCATCATTAACTTCAGCTGAGGCTTGGTGCTGTTTCTGAAAGTTTTGGGAACATCTGTGGAGGATACAGACCAGACTGGGATGGATCCTCAGCTGGCATATGATGAGCTTAGCTCCCTTGTGGTCAGTCTAGCTGTGACAACATACACTGGCTGAGGAACCGGCCTGCTAGTATTACAAAAGATCATTTAAGAAAATACGCTGCAATTTAACTTCAGTTGGTTTTTTAATGTAAAAAAGCCCATAAACTAATCAAACCACTAACTCTTTAAACCTTAACTTCATTGTGTGACACAGAGGCTCCTTGGCAAAGGGTCCCCTGTTCTATGCAAATGACTCTCACCTCAGACTGACAAGCTCACCATTCCAAACACGTCTTACAGGATATTTATCCATAAAGAATAATAATGTAAGTCATCTACAGAAAGCTCGTAACTTTTCACAATTCAAACCATTGCAAGATGTATGTATGGGTAATATTTAAGAAACAATGTAATTATATTAGAAATATGCTGTTAGTCACCAGGGGATAATATGTCTCAGTGAGGGCCGCCTGTTCAGGCAGGAGGGAGTTGTCACCCTGCCCAGTTTTGCCTTGCTCAGTATCAAGACTTTCAGTGGAAAATCATCAGTTTTGTTTACCAATGTAAACAGTCGAACCCATTTGAAGGTAAAGAAGGAACTTTACAACAGACAGGTTCTCCCTGTCTATGAATAGAAACAAAAGGCTGGTTTCACTATAACGCAGAGGAGGGAGAAGCGCTGTGCATCCATTTCATTAGTATTTGGTATAAAAAGTCATTTGCTAAGCGAACTTAAGAGCTGCTAAAGAGAGTTTCAGAGGGATTAGCTGCCGACTGTGCATGGAGATAGCAGGCCATGGTGAGCAGTGCAGTTTGGTTGACTGTTTGTACTCTGTGTTTGGGCTCAGTAAGCAGGGTGCCTTGCTAAAGGCCAGGAGGCTCTAACTCTTGGAGTTCAGATCAGCCCAGCCATTTGAGTTTCTGAGTGGTTAATCGCTCCCTGGTGGTGAGGGGCAGAACTGAGCTGAGTGACACAGGGAAGAACTAGTATAAAAAGTCACTTGCTAGGCAAATTCCAAAGCTGCGAACAGAGGCAGCCAACAGCAGAGTTTTGGAGGGAGTTGAGAGAGGGAATGCGAGAGGCTTTTCTTCTAGATTCAGCACTATGTGTGATATTAGGATGACCAGTGATGGAACAGTGGTGGTGAGCTGCAGTGGATGAACCATGTTCTTTTTCCTCCCTGAAGACATTTCATATGCATGAAGGATTTCATATGCTTGAAGTGCAAATTGGTGGCTGTGCCAAAGGAGAAGATTCTTGGATTCGAGGGGCAAGTAAGGACACTGCTGAGAAACAAAGAAGCTTTAGGAGTTCTTAGACAGACAGGTTCAGGAAACATCAGTACTCCAGGTTTGAGTAAGAATGGAACTGGCCACCAAGGAATCAGAAAGAGTGGAAATCAGAGAGGAGGCCTGGTAGTTTGTAACCACCAGAGGCAAGAGGTCACGACAGCATTCTGCATGACTGGAGACAGATGAGGATGGGCAGGCTATGGGCAGCAGAGTGAAGAGGATTGGGAGGAAATCCACGCAGCTAGAAGTTTCCAATAGATACCAGGTCCTCAATGTGGAAACTTTAGAAAATACCTGTCAATATCCTGCCGGTCCAAGGGAGAGATGTGTGGGAAAAACACATGGATGGCAGTTCATCCCAACCTGTAAGAAAATCAAGCTTCTCTCCAAAGAGTTCTCCAACCATCCTAGGAAAACAGACAATCCTTGTCTGAGACTCAATACTCAGAAGAATTGAAAGAATATTCTACAAGGGCCAGACAAACAACAGTATGATGTACTGGAGCTAAAACATGAGACATCACTCTATGACTGCATAAGCTTCTGAAGTCGACGGGCAAGGATCCATTGATGATGGTTCTTATCAGCCCTAAGGACACTGCAATGTGGGATTCCCCACTGAAATTAGATGACTTCATGGAACTCGGAAACATACTGAAGAAAAAGAACGTCCACACAATCTTCTCTGAGATCCTTCCTGGACCATGAGCAAAGGAAAACAGAAGGCAAACGATTCTGGAATTGAACAGCTGGCTACATAAGTATTGTAGAGAGGGGGGTTTTGATTTTGTGGTTTTGTCTACCTTCTCTGGGGAGATGCTGCTGTATAGTTTGAATGAGGTCCACCACAGGAGAAGGGTGGCTAAAATGGACAGGAGAGGATTAAACTAATTGCAAAATGGGAGGGTAAAAAGAGGGAAGATATGAGCACTCAGCACAAGATCAAGATGTTGAGAACAAAATTAAACAAGGACCCAAAGGAGTTGATGAGAAGAAATTATTTAATTGACTGTACACCAATGCTAGGAGACTGGGTAACATACAAGAGGATTTGGAATTGCTCATGTATGAGTATAAATTTGATCTAGTTGATATTACTTGGTGGGATGATTTGCACATCTGAAATGCTAAAAATTGATTATTATATTTAGGAATGACAGAATGGGCAAAAGGGGCGGGTAAGTAGCACTCTATGTCAAAAATGGCATTACCTGTTTCCAACTCACTGATAACTTGGAAGAATATGATCTTAAATGCTTACAGATCTAGGTTCTAACAGAAAAAAAGCACAATACGGGGTATCAGTTGGTGTCTGCTACAGACAACCACATCACATAGGAATCAGGTTGACCGGCTACTTATGTACCTACCTACGTGTACGAAGAAATGCTGCATGAGCATGGGGGATTTCAATGTAAGTAACATATACTGGAGGTGTCATGCTGCCAATATTAAAACATCCTTAGAACTATCAGATGTTATAGATGACAATTCCCTAACTCAAAATGCACTGAAGTCAATATGTGGGAATTCTTTATTAGAATAACAGCTAAAGAGAAAGGTTTCAGAGTAGCAGCCGTGTTAGTCTGTATTCGCAAAAAGAAAAGGAGTACTTGTGGCACCTTAGAGATTAACAAATTTATTAGAGCATAAGCTTTCGTGAGCTACAGCTCACTTCATCGGATGCATCACGAAAGTTTATGCTCTAATAAATTTGTTAGTCTCTAAGGTGCCACAAGTACTCCTTTTCTTTTAGCTAAAGAGAAATGATCACAGAACTAAAAATTAATGGTAGCTTAGGTACAAGTGATCATGACTTGATCAGATTTATAATGTAAAGCAAAACAAAGTCCAGACCTGTAATATATATACTTGGTGCTTTAATAGGGCCAATTTCATAAAGCTGAAACCAATTATGAGCCAAATCAGCCAGGAGGAAGAATTTAACCAGAAAAAAAGTATGAATGATAAGTGGGAATAATTTAAGAACACCTTACTAGATGCCTCAAAAGCCACAACACCATAGCTGAGGAAGAAGGCCATGCTGGTTAAAAAAACTGACCTGGTTTAGAGGTGAAATGAAGGCAGCTATAAAAAATAAAAAGATATATACAATAAATGGAAGAAAGGGGAGGTTCATAGCAATGAATATAAATCAAAAGTTAGGAAATGTGGAAATTTGATAAGGGGAGCCAAGGGACAAGTGAGCTGTAACTCTCAAAAGCTTATGCTCAAATAAATTTGTTAGTCTGTAAGGTGCCACAAGTCCTCCTTTTCTTTTTTTTTTTTTTTTTTTTTTTAAAAGAGAAATCTATGACCAGCAGAGTTAAAGACAATCAAGAATTTTTTAAATATATAAGGAACACAAAAAATCCGGACATGGTATTTGTACATTGCTAAATGGAAATGATAGAATTATCAATAATAATGCAGAAAAGACAGAAGCGTTTAACAATATTGTTCTATACTTGGGGGGGAAATGATGATACAGTCTCATCATATGGTAATGTTAATGGTTTCCGTTCCACTAGTATCTCTGGAGGATGTTTGTGACTGCACTGGGATTTGTGACTTAAATTTTAATTCCCCACCTGCAGAGACTTAAGGAGGCCCACAAACGGAAGAGCCTCCCTTGCAAACAGTAAGGAAGTGGGGCCTATGTTGGAACCACCCAGTCTAGATAACTGGGTGTGATCAAGTTCTCCCACCGAGGACTCTGCTACAATGTTAAACAGAACCTAGGAAAGTTAGACATTTTTAAATCAGCAGATCCAGATAACTTGCATCCAAGAATTTTAAAAGAGCAGGCTCAGGAGCTTGCTGGACCATGAATCATAGAAATGTAGGACTGGAAGGGACCTTGATAGGACAACTGTTCCAGTCCCCCACACAAAGGCTGGACTAAGTATTATCTAGACCATCACTGACAGGTGTTTGTCTAATCTGGGTGCTTAACTACCTCTTGTGACAGGGTGCACTTGCCTCGCACTGGTACCATGAGGGTTAACTCTACTCTCTGGGCCGAGGAGACCATGCCCCTGCAGCCCTACTGGGCATACTCTGGCTGGAGACTAGATATAAAAGGTAGCAGCTCGGCTCATTCAGGGCTGACCACCGAAGAGGGAGGACGCATGCACGCACGCACGCACGCAGCGAGCTCCAGCCGAGGAACCACGGAAGCCCCAGATGGCGGAAACCAGGGACACTGACACTCTGAATGATGCCCAAGGAGTTTCAGAGCTGCAGGAGAACAGAGACCTTGGGGACGCCGCATCAGGAACATGGTAGGAAGTAGCTCATGGGGACCAGTTATTGTGCCACGTGGGGTCAGTGCACTTCGGGCGGATTCCCTGACAGGGCCCTGAACTGGGACCCCATTGAGAAGGGAGGGCAGGGCCAACCCCCTGCCCCGCCCCAGGCGGTGGCACAATCCTCCAACCGGCTGCCAGGCCAAACAGCCCTACTGAAGAGGGCCATTATACTGACTCTGGCCGCTGGACCACGCAGCCTGAGAAAGGGCTGTTAGACTGACTCTGGGCAATAGGCCACACAGCCCTGCTGAACAGGGCAGCCCTATTGGCTCTTACTGCTAGGCGAAACAGCCCTGAGAGAGGGCAGCCATATCAACTTTTACCCATAGGTAAGTCCCAAGACAAGTGACGGTTGTATAGACTCAACCAGGGAGCTCATCCAAGGCAGAGGAAGGCATCCCCTCACCAGCTCCATTCCAGACTACAGGCACTATAAAGGAGCTTCTGCAGGGGCTGAAGGTGGAATGTAAGGACCTGGCTGTGAATGCAAACTAGGCCCTGCCCTCACTCTTTAAGAGGGAGGCTCAGGACACTTGCAGAGACCCAGTGTTTCCCCAGCCAAAAAAACTCCAGGACCCTCCTCTGGAGATTGGCCAGGGTACCTGGGGGCAGGCTAAGGTTGTTGAACCAATGCCAAAGCATAGACAGGACCAACTAGTTGATGACCAATGCCCTCCTCCAAAGGGAAAGGCCACACCCATGCCCACAACTGGTCAATTACCATGGCCTCCAAGTTGGCCTAATTATACAGTGGGGAGGGATTGATGGCAAACGGGTAAATGCCCAGATAAAGCAGCAAACCCATACGCAATGGACAGTGTGGAGAGCAGGTGGGAGGGAACCCACGTGTCACCCATCCCCAACCATCAGAGTTCTCAACCCAGCTGGGCAGAAGAGGCTGCTGAGTGGATTGTTTGGAAAGACTATGAGCAGAAGGTCTTCCGGGTCCTGGGCCATGAGGAGCACGTCATCAGCATACGCCAACAGTCCTATCCTCAAGGCCAAGTCACCAACTGATTGCAAAGATGACAAAGGAAGGACTTGATGGCAATGGCATATAACTGGTCAGACAGAAGGCAGCCCTGATACACTCCCTGGCCAAAGCTGACAGGTCGAACCAGGTCCAGTTGAGCTTGACCATACACTCTGCAAAGGCTTCCAGTACCTGGAAGAACTTCACAAAATGGGGACTGAAGCCAAATGCCCACAGTGTAAGGCTTCTTTTTAGCTTTCACCATTTTGTTTTGTATAAGTGGTTGTTTGCCCTCCGTGTTTGACCCCCTTCTTGTTCATCAATAACCGCCCTTTTTCTGTAAGAGTGGGAAAATTGTGTCATGTGACTTGTGAATAGCCTGCCTAGTAACAGGAGAGCATAAAAGCCCAGCACACCCTGTGAAGTGTGCTGTCCCTCCCAGAGGCAGCCCAGTATCTGCAGAATAACATCAAGAAAGAAGATCAACTCACCTGTTCCCAAGTGTGGTCCTGATCCTGTTCCTAATCTTCATCGTCCAGTCTGTTGTGTTCCTGGTTGTTGTCCTCTTCCGTTCCGGTTCCAGCTGTGGTCCTGATCCTGTTGTGGCATCCTGATCCCTTCCTGGTATCCCTGTGAAATGGTTATATAAAGTTTTACCCGTTTATCTTGTTAACCCACTTACAGTTTTGGTGTCCTGGCTTTATGCCAATTTGTGTATTAACCACCAAGTTATTTGTAATAAATCTTATTGTTGTTTGTACCCCAGTAATTGCCTAGTACTCTTCCTCTGACAGGAAGGTCTTGGGGTGAGGAAAGGGATTGCTACCAGTGATCAGATACAGACCAAGGGGTACCCGTAGTAAGGAGGAAGGGGGAACTATTTCCTGGCTTCTCTTCCAACCCATTGGGGGTTTAACAGCAGGATTCCCATGAGAGAACAGTGATCCACCTTGTCAAATGCTTTTTCCTAATCAAAGGACAGCAGGGCAAGAGACAGACCAACTCTACATGCTATCCAGATAAGGTTCCAGATCAGATAAAGGTTGTCAGAAATAGTCCAGCCCAGAAGAGCGTATGCCTGGTCGGGGTGGATCATATCTGCCCGAAGAGACTTCAGCTGCAGCAAGATGGCTTTAGCTACAACCTTATAAACTGTGCTGGAGAGTGATACAGGGTGCCAATTCCTCAATTTGCAGAGGTCCCCCCTTTTTGGTAGCTGGTTGAACACAGCCTGCCTACATGACAGTAGAGACCAACTTCTGGGGACAAAGCCCAAACGGTAGCAAGGTCCAGGCCAGGGACCTCCCAGAACGTGCAGTAGAACTCCACAGTCAGCCTGTCGATGCCCAAGCGTTTGTTAGTGGGCATCAGATGGAGGGCTTCTGAGAACTCAGCCAGAGTGAGAGGACACTCCAGCCAGTCCTAATCATCCATGCTCACCATTGGGAGTTTATCTGGCAGGACCCCACAAGCACTGCCTTCAGATCCAGGGAGAAACGGTCAGCATAGAAAGCCCTAGCCCTTTCTTGCATCTTCTCCAGATCTGTAAGAGAGGAACTGTCCTCTGACAGAAAACAGGTATTTTTTAGCACCCATCTTCTTCTCCAGGGCACAGAAGTGGGAGCTGTGATCCGCCTCCTGAAGGAGTTGGATACACAACCAGACAAAAGTACCATGGGCCAAATGGCCATCAGTGGCCTGGAGCTTGTCCATGCTGAGGGAAAGGCATACTACTTCCCTTGCCAAGTCAGCTAAAATTCCTACAAGGACTCCACAGAGCCCACATCATCCAACAGGCTGTTATTAAAATGCCAATAAGCCAGCCCCAACCACTTAGGTATAAGAGCAACCTTCACAAAAACTAAATGATAGTCTGAGTAGGGGGTCAGCCGAATGTCAGAGGAACAGGCCCATGTTAAAAGCATGAAATGTAAATTCTGTCCAACTGTTATTGGCGCAATTCCACCCAGACAAAGCTGAAGGAGGTGGCATTGTCTGGGTGCCAGTTGTGCCAAACACCCACCAAGGCACAATCGTCAAGAATCCCTCTGAGGATGTTGGTGGTGGCCACTAGTTAGTTGACCCTCAGCCTGGGCTTGGCTGTAGTCTCTTCCAGTCCCTTGCCCCTTGGTCCCCTATATAAGTCCCAACTCCTAGGCAAGCTCACTCTTCCTCGCAGGCGTTGACTTCACTCCTGGGGTCCTGTCTGGGTCTAATTACCTCCAGTCCCCGGCACTGCTCCCCTGGTCCAGCTACTGGTCATTGATGGAGAGCATACGTCTAGAACCCCGCTCAGGGCTGCAGTGTCTGCAACACCACTATGCTAGGCTCACCAGAACTAACAGACCCTTCATTCTTGCCCCAAGTGCTGAGTTAAAGGGGCTCAGGGCTGGGAGCTGGTGCCACCTCAACAGGCCCAGAGCCCATGAATCCAGCATCACCAATCCCCTTGGAAAGCCCTGGACCCTAGATCTTGAACGGGCTTGGGACCGAGCTGCTCCGCCTTAGAGGAGGACATCTCAGAATGCCTGGCACCTCACTGCTTGGTGCCAGCCAATGCCGCTAAAACAACGGGCTCAACGGCTGAAAGGCCTGCGCCGTCATTTACTGGGCAGAGACCAGGTTTGAGTGGCGCATCCAGGGGAGGGCAGGATCAAGGGCAGGAGGAGGAAGAGAGGTGTCACCATAATAGCTTCAACGCCCAGACTAAGGAGATGGTCACCCCCACATAGGTCAGCTAGACCCAGAGCCCTGATTGCTCCCAAACAGTCTGAGAGATCCCCACTCACAGAGCCTGCCCCACTGGCGAAGCAGAAATCTCAGTCTTGGCACCAACTGCGGGGACAGATGTTAAGGACACAGGCAGACTCCTCCACAATGGGCTCCTCTAGGGGAGGGACAGCACCAATAACCCCCCCATACAAACCCCCCCCAAAAACCCTGCTCCTCAGCCAGCTCCTCCCACTGAATTTTCCCCGGGGGGGGGAGGAAATGGGGCAGAGGAGCAGCACTGCCCCTGCCCCCCAAGAGGAAACCTGATCCAGAACTGAAGGGAAGCAGCTACGCTCCAGCCTTGTGCTTAGCTTTAGCTCTATGCCTGCCCCCAAGGCTATCTCCCAAGCAGGACCATCAGAGTCGGCAGGTGAGAGGGAATCTGCAGCAGGGGCCACATCTCCCCCCACAAGAGGCCACTCTCCCTCTTCCGCTGCCAAGGACCCCACAAGCTGATGATCAGCAGGATCATCTGACTATAACCGTTAAAAAAAAGAGCTAGGTAAGTTCATGGGGGGCAGGTCCCACAATGGCTATTGCCAGGAAGGGCAGGGAGGGCCTCCCTAGCCCCTGCTTGCCAGAAGCTGGGCACGTGTGACGGGGGATGGATCGCTCCATGCGTCCCTGTCCTGTTCATTCCCCCTGGGGCACCTGGGACTGGCCCCCGTGGGCAGACAGGACACTGGGCTGGATGGAGCCTTGCTCTGCCCGGTGTGATGGTCTCACGTTCGTCCACGTGCCTAGGTGCAATGGGGGCGGGGAGGCCAGCCCAGAGGTGCCCTTCTGCAACTTGGGGCGGGGCAGCCTCTCCCCACGGGGCCGGGCCGGAGCTATGCAGACGGCTGCACCGCCACGGCCGTGCGGGGAGAGGCGGCGGCCAGGAGGCAGCGGAGGCCGGGGGCTCAGGCTGGGGAAGGGGCCCAGCTCGGCCACCTTCCCGCGGCTCTTTTAACACGGGGCTGCGCAGGCAGCGACAAGCCGGGCTGCCAGCACCCCCATTATCACGTGCCTCAGAGCGGGCGGGTGCGGGGCGCGGGGCGCGGGGCCGGGCCCGCTGAGAGACCGGCCCGGCCCGGCCCGGCCGCCCGCGCGCAGTCCCGCGGCGCCCCCCAGTGGCCCAGGACGCTCCTCGCGCGGCCGGGCCCCCGCCGGGCTGCCTGCGCCGCGCCCCTCCCGCCGTCAGGCAGCAGCCCGGGCAGCCTCTCCCGGCGGAAACGAGCCGGGCCTCGCACGAGCGGAAGCCGGAAGTGGCGGGCGCTGACGTGTCGCGCGGCGCCGGGCGGGAGTCGGGCCGGGCTGTGCGGCCGCGATGGAGGCTCTTTACCACCAGACCAACAAGTGAGAGAGGGGCCGGGCCGGGCCGGGCTGGATCCCGCGGGCAGACCCTGTGGGGCCGGAGCCCCAGTCCCGTCTCCGTAGCAGCGCTCGGAGCCTGGCGAGCCCGAGGCGGGATCCCGCCTCGCCCGTGTGAGAGCAGAGCCGGGGCCGGGGCCGGGGGTCTCCTGCCTGCGGGAAGCCCCTCCCCCACCGCCGCTGGGCAGCCACCTCTGGCGCGGAGCGTGTCCCGCTGCGAGGACAGAGGCTTTGTCCGATGTGAGCTGCCGAGGGGGTGGGCGTGGGAGCAGGCGAAGTACAATGGTCCAGACTGGAAGGTGCGGGGAGCCCAGCCGTATGAAGAACATGGAAAGTGCCCTGGGCTCTCTAGTGTCCGGAACCTCATTTTTCACTTTTCCTCCAAATTTCTATCTCCTGATTTGCAGCAAGGGACAAAATGAGATCGTGCAGGAAGCTTTAAAGGGATGTTAGGCTAGTTATGGTAGAGTGAACACATCGACCACGCTTCCAGGATGCAGCATTTCAGCTGACGTGTTGTGGTGATTCTTTGTAAGGGTTGGTGTTTATGGCATAAGTCAGCGGTTCTCACGCTTTCGTACTGGTGACTCCTTTCACACAGCAAGCCTCTGAGTGTGACCCCCTTTATAAATTAACACTTCTTTTATGTTGAACATTATTATAAATGCTAGAGGCAAAGCGGGGTTTTGGGTGGAGGTTGACAGCTCGTGACCCCCCCCATGTAATAACCTTGCAACCCCCTGAGGGGTTTATGACCCCCAGTTTGAGAACCCCTGGCGTAAGTGTATCAGCACAATAACTCTGGAACACTAAAAAGTGGTGTCCTATGAATAAGTGCCAACAAACAAATAGCTTGTCTTTGAATTGGCATAACTAAGAAAGTTTAGGAGGAAGAGGACAATATAGTAATTACCTGAAGTCTGTGTAGTCTGGTATTCTGACTCCAACAGAGACCAGCACCAGATGCTTTAGAGGAAGGTGCAAGAAACCTTGCAGTGGGCTGATGTGAGCTAATTTGCTGGCCATGGTTTTGCGTTAGTGTTTTTAGTATCAATACATTTGCTGCGATAATAATTTAACCAAAGTGTCAAATTTTAAATAGTAGTTTTACAGTAGTGTTGTCTTTCTCTTTGTAAAATCCATGGCTTTCTTGTTCCATTATTACATCCCTTTTGGAAATGGGAGGAAGGGTAGATAAGAAAGATTGGTTTTAATCTTGTGTACCCTCTTTCCGTATCAACAAGCATCACTGTCCTTGGAAAACACAGGACTTGCTACAATATTTGCTGATATTTATGTAGCACCACACTGTAAGCTCTTTTAAGGAAGGAACAGTGTCTATACATTTGTACAGCATCTAACACAAAGGAACCCCCTTCCCAACTGGGGCTTCTGGATGATACCATAATCTATAAAGTATATGAGTATCTGTCTCAAGATTTTACTGTTGAAAAGCACTAGTGGATACAACACAGAACAGAGTGGAGTTATTACTAAAGCACTTTACAAAAACCAGGTGTCTGTTCGGAAGTATTTTGGAGGAGAGATAAGCTTGGTGAATATAAATTGGCAGGAATGTGGATAAAAATTGGTTATTTTTATTAATCAAAACTTGGGTTTTTATTTAAATACAGGGTTTAAAAAAAAATAGTTCAAGCCTGGCCATGCTGGCTTAGACCAGTTGTCCATCTAGACCAGTATCCTATCTTCTGACAGTGACTGGTGCTAGATACTTCAGAGGGAATGAACAGAACAGGGTGATTATCAAGAGATCCATCCCATCATCCAGTTCCAACTTTTGGCAGTCAGAGGTTTAGGGACATACAGAACATGTGTTTGCATCCCTGGCCATCTTGGCTAATAGCCATTGATGGATTTATCCTCCATAAACGAATCTAATTCTTTTTTTTTTGACCCAAGTATACTTTTGGCCTTCACAGCATCCCCTGGCAATGAGTTCTACAGGTTGACTGTGCATTGTGTGAAGAAGTACTTACTTATATTTGTTTTAAACCTGCTGGCTGTTAATTTCATTGGATGACCACTTGTTCTTGTGTTATATGAAAGGGTAAATAACTTCCTTGTTCACTTTGTCCACACCACTCATGATTTTATAGACCTCTGTCATATCCCCTATTAGTTGTCTCTTTTCTAAACTGAACAGTCCCAGTCTTTTTAATCTGTCCTCATATGGAATCTGTTCTATATCCCTGATCAATTCTGTTGCCTTCTTTGTACTTTTTCCCATTCTAATATGTCTGTTTTTAAATGGGGTGACCAGAACTGCATGTAGTAGTCCAGGTGTGGGCATACCATAGATTTATAAAAAGAAAAGGAGTACTTGTGGCACTTTGGAGACTAACAAATTTATTTGAGCATAAGATTTATAGTGTCATTATGATATTTTCTGTCTTATTATCAATCCCTCTCCTAATGGCTCAAAATACGCTCTTGCCTTTTTTGACTGCCACTGCACATTGAGCAGGTGCTTTCAGGAAACTATCCACAATGATGCCAAGATCTCTTTCTTGAGTGTAATCAGCTAATTTAGACGCATCATTTTGTATGTATAGTTGGGATTATGTTTTTCAATGTGCATTAATAGTAACGCACATTTATCAACGCTGAATTTCATCTCCCATTTTGTTGCCCAGTCACCTAGTTTTGTAAGATCCCTTTGTAACTCTTTGCAGTCAGCTTTGGACTTAACTATCTTGAGTAATTTTGCATTGTCTGCAAATTTTGCAAAATTTCAAATTTAATTTTGAATAAACTTATGACAACCTATGTTAAGGCCTAAATTTACTGTAATCTATTCAAATAAAATAAATAAAAAATGAAGTAATATGTTTGCGGATGAAGTTTTAAAGAAAGTGAAACCACTGAACTGCATGCAGAGTTTGTGCTAAAGAGGCTTTTGATATCCAGTTGCTTCTTCTGCAGATTCAGAGAGAGGATTCTTCATTTCACTTTCTTCAGTTCATTTCAATGACTAGTTTATTCAAAATTGAGAAACCATTTGGGAGATGAAAAAAGCAGGAAAGCTAGTTTTTCTTTTCCAATCTATTAATAAAAATGTATGAGAGGATGAGATCTGCTTCTAAAATCTTGAAGCACATGGTAGACAAAAGCAATCAGTTCAGGTCACTAACTTCTGATAATACTTTCTTTGTTTAATAAACCATTGGTTTTAAATGCAAAACATTTTATGATAAACTTACTTTTTTATGTATTTAGCACATTTAAGGTAGTTTTATTTAACTAATAAAAGCAATTATTAGGCCCTTTAGAACAAGGTGTTTTAAAGAGGGACTTGAAGAAGCTCTGATGTTGTGTGGAGTCTTAACTACCTTAGACCAGTTACAATGTCCAATATCCCTTAGACATAAATTTTCATATATTCTGAGGCCAGAAGATGACAGTGTGATCATTTAGTTTGACCTGCATAGTACAGGCAGTAGAGCTTCCCCAAAATAATTCCTGATTGAGCTAGAGCATATATTTTAGGAAAACATCTAATCTGTATTTAAAATAGCCAGTGATGGAGAATCCATCACAACTCTAGGTAAATTACTCCAATGATTAATTACCCTCATTGTTACTTATGCCTTACTTCCAATCTGAATTAGGCTAGCTTCAACTTCAAGCCATTGGATTGTGTTATACCTTTCTTTGCTAGATTGAAGAGCGCGTGACAAAAGGTTTTGTTCCACATGTGGGTATTTGTACATTGTGATCAAGCCATCCCTTAACCTTCTGGTTTTTAAGATCAATAGATAGGAGGGGCTGAATCACTATAAGGCATGCTTTCTAATCCTTTAATCATTCTCGTGGCTCTTCTCTGAACCCTCTCCAGTTGAATTGTGGACACCAGAACTGTACACAGTATTCCAGTTGCAGCTGCACCTATGCAATACAGAGGTAGTGTAATCTTCCTGCTAATAAATGTCTAATCTGTCTATCTCTGGAGGCTAGCTATTAAAAGACATGCTGACCTTTGGCATCATATTAAATATTCTTCCATATCCCTGAAATAGCTGAACTGTGATGCTCCTAACTGGTTCCATAAGCAAGCTAGGACTTCGGACACTGTTACTGTGAGCAACATTGGAATTTAGGAATGTAAAATAGTAAACTATTAACTGGTAAGCATTAGTCTTATCGGTTAACACAGACTAACAGTTAACCTGCGGCCCGCTGGAGCAGCCCCAACCCTAGACCACACGGGCCGTGACAGCCCCCGGCCGAAGCAGCAACAGACCCCCCTGGCTCCCTGCTGGCCGGAGCAGCCCCAGCCTGTTTAATTGGTTAACTGATATAATTTTAATTGTTTAACCAGTTAAATTTTTAAACAAAGTTTGTTTGCCTTTGTTTGTCCAATGAGCTTGGATTTTAAAGTTCAAAATTCAAGACAATTCCCTATGAAAAAAGATTCATTAAAAAAAGAAAATGAAGCCCCTGTTTTATTAGATAATTGCAAACTCATAATCAGCTGATTTATTAAGAGTATTCTTAATGTACATCATAGTGGTACATTATAATGGCCTATGGACAGCCTTTTGTTGTCCCATAAGAGGCTTCCCTGAGAGTAATAGCATATCACCATCTGAATTCTTTAGCACAAATCTTTTACATACATGGTGCTTGCAGCTTGTTGAGGCAGTGGTGCAGAATGCTGAATTGGGTGTCTGGGACCTTCAGTGCTAAACGGGAAAAGAGCAAAGTTCTTCTGAAAACATTTGTTGGACCTAAATCGGGCTGAAAGACAATACAAAGAGTATGCAGTGTAGTTGTAGCCATGTCAGTCCCAGGATATTGGAGAGACAAGATAGATGAGGTAATGTCTTTTATTGGACCAACTTCTGTGTGGCTCAGAAACTTTTCTTTCTCACCAACAGAAGATATTACAAGATATTACCTCACCTACCTTGTGTTTCTAATACAAATAGTAACTCAATAGGGAAGGTTTCAGAATGGCAGCCGTGTTAGTCTGTATCCGCAAAAAGAAAAGGAGTACTTGTGGCACCTTAGAGACTAACAAATTTATTTGAGCATAAGCTTTCGTGAGCTGCAGCTCACTTCATCGGATGTGTGCAGTGGAAAATACAGTGGGGAGTTTTTATATACACAGAGAACATGAAACAATGGGTGTTACCATACACGCTGTAATAAGAGTGATCAGGTAAGGTGAGCTATTATCAGCAGGAGAGAAAAAAAAAATCTTTTGTAGTGATAATCAAGGTGGGCCATTTCCAACAATTCCAACATTCCCTTAACCCACCCAGCAATATTGTTAATCTATCCAGCTATACTCTTAGCCCAGCAGAAGAATCTGTCCTATCTCGGGGCCTCTCCTTTTGCCCCTCCACCCCCACGAACATGATACAGTTCTGTGGTGACCTAGAATCCTATTTTCGATGTCTCCAACTCAAGGAATATTTCCAACACACCTCTGAACAGCACACTAACCCACAGAGACCTTCCTACCAACACTACAAAAAGGAGGATTCTGGGTGGACTCCTCCTGAAAGTCGAAACAACAGACTGGACTTCTACATAGAGTGCTTCCACCGACACGCATGGGCTGAAATTGTGGAAAAGCAGCATCACTTGCCCCGTAACCTCAGCCGTGCAGAACACAATGCCATTCACAGCCTCAGAAACAACTGACATCATAATCAAAACGGCTGACAAAGGAGGTGCTGTCGTCATCATGAATAGGTCGAAATATGAACAAGAGGCTACTAGGCAGCTCTCCAACACCATCTTCTACAAGCCATTACCCTCTGATCCCACTGAGAGTTACCAAAAGAAACTACAGCATTTGCTCAAAAAACTCCCTGAAAAAGCACAAGATCAAATCCGCACAGATACACGCCTGGAACCCCGACCTGGGGTATTCTATCTGCTACCCAAGATCCATAAATCTGGAAATCCTGGACGATCCATCATCTCAGGCATTGGCACCCGGACAGCAGGATTGTCTGGCTATGTAGACGCCCTCCTCAGGCCCTTTCGCTACCAGCACTCCCAGCTATTTTTGAGACACCACTGACTTCCTGAGGAAACTACAATCGTTCAGTGATCTTCCTAAAAACACCATCCTGGCCACAATGGATGTAGAAGCCCTCTACACCGACATTCCACACAAGGATGGACTACAGGCCATCAGGAACAGTATCCCCGATAATGTCACGGCTAACCTGGTGGCTGAACTTTGTGACTTTGTCCTCACCCATACCTATTTCACATTTGGGGACAATGGAGACCTTCAAATCAGCGGCACTATGATGGGTACCCGCATGGCCCCACAGTACGCCAACCTTTTTATGGCTGATTTAGAACAACGCTTCCTCAGCTCTTGTTCCCTAATGCCCCTACTCTACTTGCGCTACATTGATGACATCTTCATCATCTGGACCCATGGAAAAGAAGCCCTTAAGGAATTCCACCATAATTTCAACAATTTCCATCCCACCATCAACCTCAGCCTGGTCCTGTCCACACGAGATCCACTTCCTGGACACTACTGTGCTGTTGCATAATGACAGGTTTCAGAGTAGCAGCTGTGTTAGTCTGTATTCGCAAAAAGAAAAGGAGTACTTGTGGCACCTTAGGGACTAACAAATTTATTAGAGCATAAGCTTTCGTGAGCTACAGCTCACCTCATCGGATGCATTTGGTGGAAAAAACAGCACAGTTTTTTTTCCCACCAGATGCATCCGATGAAGTGAGCTGTAGCTCACGAAAGCTTAGGCTCTAATAAATTTGTTAGTCTCTAAGGTGCCACAAGTACTCCTTTTCTTTTTGTGACTACTGTGCTAATAAGTGATGGTCACATAAACACCACCCTGTACCGGAAACCTACTGACTGCTTTACTTACCTACATGCCTCCAGCTTTCACCCAGATCACACCACACGATCCATTGTCTACAGCCAAGCTCTACAATACAACCGCATTTGCTCCAACCCCTCAGACAGAGACAAACACCTACAAGATCTCTATCAAGCATTCTTACAACTACAGTACCCACCTCCTGAAATGAAGAAACAGATTGACAGAGCCAGAAGAGTACCCAGAAGACACCTATTACAGGACAGGTCCAACAAAGAAAATAACAAAACGCCCCTAACCATCAGCTTCAGTCCCCAACTAAAACCTCTCCAACGCATCATCAAGGATCTACAACCTATCCTGAAGGACGACCCATCACTCTCACAGATCTTGGGAGACAGGCCAGTCCTTGCTTACAGACAGCCCCTCAACCTGAAGCAAATATTCAGAAGCAACCACACACCACACAACAAAAACACTAACCCTGGAATCTATCCTTGCAACAAAGCCCGTTGCCAGCTGTGCCCACATATCTGTTCAGGGGACACCATCATAGGGCCTAATCACATCAGCCACGCTATCAGAGGCTCGTTCACCTGCACATCTACCGATGTGATGTGTGCCATCATGTGCCAGCAGTGCCCCTCTGCCATGTACATTGGCCAAACTGGACAGTCTCTATGTAAAAGAATAAATGGACACAAGTCAGACATCAAGAATTATAATATTCACAAACCAGTCAGAGAACACTTCAATCTCTCTGGTCACTCGATTACAGACCTAAAAGTGGCAATTCTTTTTAAAAAAAAAAAACAAAAACAAAAAAAAACAAAAAACTTCAAACACAACGAGAGACTGCTGAATTGGAATTAATTTGCAAACTGGACACCATTAAATTAGGCTTGAATAAAGACTGAGAGTGGATGTGTCATTACACAAAGTAAAACAATTTCCACATGTTTATTTTCCCCCCTACTGTTCCTCCCCGTTCTTGTCAACTGCTGCAAATGGCCCAACTTGATTATCACACAAAAGGTTTTTGTTTTTTTGTTTTTCTCTCCTGATAATAGCTCACCTTACTTGATCACTCTCATTACAGTGTGTATGGTAACACCCATTGTTTCATGTTCTCTGTGTATATAAAATCTCCCCACTGTATTTTTCCACTGCATGCATTCGATGAAGTGAGCTGCAGCTCATGAAAGCTTATGTTCAAATAAACTTGTTAGTCTCTAAGGTGTCACAAGTACTCCTTTTCTTTTTTCAATTGGAAAGGGCTGGCTAGTCTATTATTCTACTAGCGCTTTAGAAACATCAATAATAATATTATTGATCGTAAGTAATGAAGGGGCTAGGCTTGTGTTGCTCCCATTCCCATGTCCGCTTGCTGTATGGTCATGTCACCTGAGCTGGCTTTTGGCTGTAGATTTTTGTCAATTTGTTTGATTTCACAGTAACTTAGTATTCAAGAGAATCTCTTGTTCCCCTAGATCCAGAGCATTTCCATGAAATCGATAACTGAAAAAGGACTAGATCTACCAATTCAATTCTCTGATTGTTTTAGAACACTTTTCAGTGTCCATAAAGCCACAATCAAGGAAGAAGGGCTTATTGGTTAAAAAAAGACCTGGTTTAGAGAGGAAGTGAAGGAAGCAATGAAAAGAATACATAACAAATGGAAGATAGGGAATGTTGTTAGTCATGAGTATAAATCAAGATTGGATGTTTTTCTAAAATATCTCCTCTAGGAACTATTTTGAGGCAGTTCTCTGGCCTGTGTTATACAGGAGGTCAGATGGTTACAATGGGGCACTTTCTTAGATTCATAGACTGACTTCCTGTGTAACACAGGTCAGAAAACATCCAATCTTGATTTGAAAATTGTTTTCCTCTTGATAGGTACAATCTGGGCTTCATTATGTATGTTTTTCCCAGCGGTGCTGAAGGGCAGAGCAGCAGTTCTCTCCTTTGACAGCTAGAGCTTCCCTGTTTTTGCCCTTTTTGACCCTCTGGCCTAATATTCTGAGTCTTTCCAAAACAGGTGGTCTTGTTGGCAGAGCTAGTGGTTCCCACCATACCATTCACTTTATTTGTTTTGGATGTAGTTCTTGACACATACAAGGTAACTGTGTTGGCTCACTTTATGGAATATATAAAGTGAGTGGAATCTGAGTGGGGTCTCTTGTTACTCTATTAACTCTGAGGAAACGTTCGGAAAAACCTTTGTCAATTCAATTGGATTTTTACTCTGGTCTTTACCCCTGAAATACTGCAGTGACAGGTACATATTGAGAGGGAACTTTGGTTTCTGGACACTTAATGTCTTCTTTGTGCTCTCACACTCTTAGGAAATGCTGTATGGTGTTTGCATTAGAATAATGGAAACCTAGTTCCCTTTCTGAATGGTTACTAGTTCTGAATGTTACATTACACTATATGTTTCTTAGTATTTCAAGTCCACCACTTGTTTGTACTAAAAAAAAAAAAAAAAAAAACTTTCCAGATTTAATAGCTGTTGATTGATTCTAATTCCCATTTCTTCCCTTTCTTCCTTTGATAGGCAAGTCCATGAGGTTCAATCTTACATGGGTCATCTGGAGACCTCCGACAAGCAGTCAGTACACTGTAAGTTAACAACTAAATACGGCAACTCAACTGTTGGTGTGATCTAATGCAGTGGTTCTCAAAGCCGATCCGCCGCTTGTTCAGGGAAAGCCCCTGGCACGCTGGACCAGTTTGTTTACCTGCCGCGTCCGCAGGTTTGGCCGATTGTGGCTCCAGGCCAATGGGGGCTGCGGGAAGAGCGGCCAGCACATCGCTTGGCCCGCACCGCTTCCCGCAGCCTCCATTGGGCTGGAGCGGCAAGCCACGGCCAGTGGGAGCCGCGATCGGCCGAACCTGCGGACGCGGCAGGTAAACAAACCGGTCCGGCTTGCCAGGGGCTTTCCCTGAACGAGTGGTGGACCGGCTTTGAGAACCGCTGATCTAATGCTCTTGGGTTGGGTTTCCTATTAGCATTTAAACTCAGATACTTTAAGATTCCATTAGCTGTTCTTTGTGAAAGGAGTTCAGTCTTTGCCTCCTGGGAATGAAGCAATGGTCCACATCACAGAACTAAACCAGTTCAGTTTTTTGTTGGATTTAAATAAGGCCAAGGCTTTCTGAAGGATGGGTCAGAAAAAGACACGAACGATCGTATTTTTTTGATCAAGTTATCTTCCATACAGCAGCTTTCCTATTATGAAAATCCTCATAATGGAGAGTTGATGTTTGGTATGGTTGTGCAGATCTGATGCTGCAAAAATCTGGAACTGAGGATGCCAGATATTTATGTGAATGTGATTGCGTCAAGTTTCAAATTGTTTACATTTTATATTGGATTGTTAATCCTTTGTAATATCTTTTTAAAGTAGTAAGATCTGACACAGGCTGATAGATGTATGTAATTTTGCTTCTCTGAAATAGAACATAAGAATTGCCAAAGTGGATCAGACCCATTGTTCATCTAATCCAGGGGTGGGGAACCTTTTTTTCTATCAGAAGCCACTGACCCACGGAATAAATCAGTCGCAGGCCAACACAGCCCCACAGGGTCATGGAGAGAACAGGAATCTCTGCACGGTCCTGAGTATCCTCAGAAGACTTGTAGCTCTCCCAGGCTTTATAGTATCCCATTGATTTTTCTAGTTCCACCAGGCTTCCATAATGTCGAAGTCCTTATCTGCTGTGAGGCATTGCCTGCTTTCGGTTTTAAGTGGCTCTCATTTCTGTAAAGAACATTTATAGTTCTTGTTGTTGCCCAGGTGCCTCTCTTTATTAATCTGTGATGTCCGTGAGGTTTTAGAAGTTTGTGTTCTTTTGCTGCCCCTGCTGTAGGTCAGTTGAGTTTTTTGTGTCCGACCCTTTATTGGATTCGCAATTAACACTGTCTTTGATGGATGTCTGTCTGACATAGGTGCTCCTAGGCCCCTGTCAGCTTTCCTCTGGCTGCTAGTTTAAATCTAAGTCAAAACCTTTTTTATTTTATGTGCCATTGTCTGCTTCCATTTTGATTAAAGGAGGGGCCCCATTCCAAAATGTATAGTCTCCTCCTTTCCCCAAAAGCACCCTCTGCCTAAGAAATTGAAACCCTTTTCTCTACACCATCATCTCAATCATGCATTGAGATCTGAAGTTCCCTTTGCCTAGCTGAACCTACGTGTGAAATTGGAAGCATTTCAGAGAGATCTACCACAGACCCCCTAGACCTAAGCCTTCTCCCTAGTAGTCTCAGTTTAAGGAATTAATTCAGAGAAATCCTATAGCCTGTGTTATACAAGAGGTCAGGTTAGATGATCACATATGTCCCTTCTGGCCTTACAAGCTATAAATTTAGCTGCCAGAATCTCCTCTTTTATATCTTCCTAAATCATTGGTACTCTGATGATGGAGGTGAATTTCCTGACTATTACAGTGGTATTACAGATTTCAAACATAAAGGTATAGAGTCGATTTCTGCCTCTGCAGGTGAGCGTGTGCAAACATACAAACTTGTACTTGAGAACTTGTTCTCAGGAGAAGTTAGGCAAATTCAGGTGTCTGCTTTTCAGAATTTAATCTGTGTCAGTTTAAAGTTTGTGGAGGAGGGGAAAAATCCAGGGTTTGTTGCTACTTTTTTAAATGATAGTAGTATCATCATTATGCCAGTAATTATATAATTAAATTAGATTGATGTGGGGCCAGGATTTTTGTATTTGTAAAACAGTAAATACACTGCTCCATAAATCCAGTGAGGCATACAGCACACATTCTTGTGAACTTGAGTTCATAAGGGTAGTGCTGGTCTTTTGGCTGAAGAGCAGGTCTGGATACTGAGAGATCTGGGTCTTAGTCTCAGCTCTCTCTGTATACTCTTAGGCAAGTCTCCCTCTGAGCCTCCATTTCTGCATTCGTAAAATGAGATGATAGGTTAATTAACCTATCTTGCAGGAATGATCTGAGTCTTTGAGATCCTTGGGTGGGAAGTGCCACAGTGCACAGAAGTGCACAGTTTATTGAATAATTGACCCAGGGTTCATCGAAACATCCAAACATGCAGGCTCATTTTCTTTATCTTAGTGTGCTCAGTCTGTGTTTAATTTCAGATGTTTTGAGGCTGTGGTATACAATAGAACAGATTTTTAAAGGTGTCTAGATGTCTAACTCTCCTTGTTTTCAATGGGAGTTAGGCACCTAAATATCTTTCCAAATCTGGACTAACGTGTCTCCAGTTCCTTAAGACAGTGCATTGTATATTTAGTCTCTTCCAACAACTTGTTTCCTTTTTTTTCCTTACAGTGGTAGAAAATGAGATTCAGGCAAGAATAGACAGGATATTCAGCAACCTGGAACGCCTGGAGATCCTGTCCAGCAAAGAACCTGCCAACAAACGGCAGAATGCCAAACTGTAAGTGCGTGCTTTCCTTTCCAGAGGATCTCAACTTTGCAATATTGAGCCTCCTTATTTCTGTCTTATAGTTAGTTAGTAACCATTGTGCCTCTAGCGTTTAGGGCAGCAATGAAGCTACTCCACTCCTGGTCTGTTTCTGGCAGCCTTTCAGTGGTTCCCCAGCTGTGCCCCAGGTTTTTTAGCTCAGCTTCCACAGCTCTTCACCATTTTGTTTTCAAGCGGCCTCATTTTCGCTTGCCTTCAGGTGTCTGTCTTATTGCTGTTCTAGTGATGGAATCAGTTTCCATCCAACGTACATGGCTAATCCATCTCCAATGCCTTCTGGTAATGATGGTGCTCATATCTACTTGGCTGTACTGTGAAAATAGATATTGGTTTGAGATAGTTCTGAGCCAAAATATGCAGAGGATTTTTCTGAGGCAGGTTGTATGGAATGAAGACAGTTTGGACATGTCATATTTTGTCATTCCCCATCATTCTGCACTATACAGTAGTGTTGAAAGTATGTAGCTCTGATAAATCTTGAGTTCGGTTTTGGCATTTTATTTTAACTATTTCCAGACTGCATTTAAGATCCTAAAGATGTTCCTGGCTTTATTGATTCTGTTTCGGATGTCCTGGCTTGTTCCACCATCCTGGCTACTGCTGCCCAAGTATGTGAATGTTTCTACATTGGGGAGAATGTGACCCTCTATCCATATTGGTGATGGTGAGGCACGATTGATTTTCAGTCTGATTTACTGGCTGAATGTGTTGTCTAATAGTTTTTTTTTTTTCTTGTATGTGATGTCGGGTATGTGATAGGCTTTTGACAGCATTCACAGGACCAGCCAATAGTGCATTCTGTGGACATATGGAACCCTCTCCGTATAGTCAACATCGTCAAAAGCTTCTATTCCAACTTTACATGCAGTATTGATCACAGTGAGCTCAATTTTGAAGTCAAAACAGGAGTACGTCAGGGGTGTGTCATGCCTGCAATCCTCTTCAACATTGCCATCAACTGGGTAATGTGGCGTACAACAGAAGATGCGTCAAGAGGCATCAGATGGACACCCTTCTCACCTCTTGAAGACCTGTATTTTGCAGATGATCTCTATCTTATAGCTGGTGGAAATTAGGTATAGAGGTGAAGCGACTTGCCTAAGTTCATACACCAAGTTTGTATCAAAGACAGCGATAGAACCTAGGACTCCTGTCTCTGTTCTGTTCTGTACTCCACACTCCTGTCATGCTTAAAAAGAGTTGTGTTCTTCCATGAGACATTTTGATGACCTTCGTGGGGTTGGGAAAGAGAATGACTTAACGCTTCAAATTCATATTACTTTATTGCCCAGTTTTCAAACTTAGGCACCAAAGTTGTTGGTCATATTGGCATTTAGGTCCCAACACCTGTTTTAGACACCATAATGCTGAGTTATATGCTAGTTTGGCTGGCTGCCTCATCTTAGACAGCCAAATTTGAAAAGTGTGCTATCCATATGTCTTAAAGTCTAGATGAGTTTATAAATGGTCAGGAACACTTGTGGGTTTTGCCTTTAGGTCTGTGATGATATGAAAGAGAGACTTTTTTTCCCCACTTAAATCTTTCTCCTCACTCCTTAAGAGTCGTGCAACAAATGGTCTTAAGGGAGTCACCATCTTCAGAATGCTGCCCAATTGGTATGTTTCAAAACAGGCTGGTTGTTGCCTCCCTCTTATTGCTTTGGAATGTTACTCTGAGATCAATATTTTTCCGAGACACAACCTGAATGTGGAAGACTTCTGTGAGAGATTCTCCTCCAATTCAGAGGCCTCCTTTCTTACCTAGTTGATTAGGTGGCTTTGCTATGATTTGTTGTCTCTCAGGTTTTATTTGAAAGATGGACACCCTTCTCACCTCTTGAAGACCTGTATTTTGCAGATGATCTCTATCTTATAGCTGGTGGAAATTAGGTACAGAGGTGAAGCGACTGTTGTTGAGTAACTCTTGTTCTTAATTTTCTGCTCGTATAATGGTAGTGAGAAGCATATCTCCTGTCTGATTGTAGTCAGAACATTACACCTTTCTGTTCTATGAACTTTGCCGCACACTTCACTCCAGTGCTGCTCTTCAATCTGCAGGGAACTTTGAAAATCCTAGCCTTAGGGAGAGGGCTTTAATAAAAGTTAGGCATTTTCAGAACCCTGTTCCATTTTACTAATGGTGAAATGATGCATCCGGGTTCATGGGCCAAGAAGTAAAACAAGAAAAACTATTCAATTCCTACCTTAAAAAATCTATCTGAAATTTGGTTTTAAATGCTCATCTGGAGGCAGTGCGGTCTAGTCAGGGAGCATGCCTGAGACAGCTCAGGGGTCCGGATCTGATTTGCCACTGACCATGTCTACATCACTTCTCTGTTTTGCTGCACATCTGACGCCCAGCCGGTATTATAATTCTTGGGTGTTGAGACGTCATTAATTGTTCTGTAATGTGCTAGATAAGTACAAAATACTATTTTTAAGCCTGATCATAATGAATTTTTAATACCTATTCACAAATTGAAGACCAAGAAAGGTTTCCTGGTTGCCTCCTGTTGCATTATAGTCTCCAAGGTGCCACAAGTACTTCTTTTCTTTTTGCTCTGCTATAGTTAAGGTTGAGAACTCCTTTCTGTTTAAAGGTTGATTCCTAAGTGTTCCAAAATCCACATACTTACTCATAATGCTCTGAAATTTGCTATGCCTCACTGAGGAGCAGGATTAGTGATCAAATTTGAGGTGGTTTGAGCAAGAGGTTCCCAAGATACAGCCCCAGTACAAAATAGCATTTCTTAAGGCTGACAGCAACTGCTAACTTTTTTTTTTTTTTTTTTTACAGCCATAGGGATCACACAGCAGTTCTGATCGGGGCTGAAATGGTCTCAGTTGCTTGACATTTACCCCAGCTAGTGTATGGCACCCACTCCAACTTTGAGGGGGCAAAATTGAAAACTGCATTAAAAAGTTAAGCAGACAGAATACCCAAGAGATTTGCTAGCCAGCCAGGACTTATAGGACCTGGGTGTTCAAGAGGGCACGTTACAGCTGTTGAATCTTAGCAACATCCAGGCATGGTAATTTGAACCTACCCCTTGGCAGAAAGCAGAAAATGAAATGTAACTACACATACGTTGTTTCAGAGTAGCAGCCGTGTTAGTCTGTATTCGCAAAAAGAAAAGGAGTACTTGTGGCACCTTAGAGACTAACAAATTTATTAGAGCATAAGCTTTCGTGAGCTACAGCTCACTTCCGATGAAGTGAGCTGTAGCTCACGAAAGCTTATGCTCTAATAAATTTGTTAGTCTCTAAGGTGCCACAAGTACTCCTTTTCTTTTTACACATATGTTGAACTGTGAGAGCCACGGCAGATGTATGTGAAGCTGTGGTTGTCCATGATTTCCCCCAGGGTGAAGTGGCGGGGGTAGGCATGCTGGCCCTGAGGCCATGTAGGATGCTGAGGGTGGGTGTAGGGAGGCACAGTGCTGCAGTTTGACACGACTGCAATGGCATTCGAGCCCAGGGTTGTTGAACCTGGAGATCCATAAGAATCTGCAGCATCTGAGTTTGCTGATGGAGAAGCTCCATTGTGTTCTGGTGCATCTCCCTCTCCTTTTCCTGAGTCTGTCTTCTGCCTGGTCTTTCCTTCTCTGTACGGCCTGCCATACACCTCCAGGCCCTCTGTCAAGGTCTGATGCAGCACCAGCTGGAAGGGTCTTGCAGAACATGTCCTCCCACCATCCTCCTTTTTTCTCCTCCTTATCTGAGTCAGTCGTTCCACTTGTGTGAAGAGTCCCCTTCAAGGCTGCAGTGACCACAGCTAGATAAAACACAAAAGGTATAGTCAGGATAGTAGGAATGGAAGATGCAGAAATCGCCCCTTTTCTTGCTCCCCAGAAGTGTAGAACAAGACTAGAATATTGACACTCCTGCTTTGGATCCTCTCTCAACTCAAGTTATGGTGAGTATGATCTGCCAAGGGTGTGGGAAGAGAGGAGGAAATTGCTCAGTTGCATGAAACTATGAATGTAGGGCAATGGTACTAAATACTGAATACTGGCACCATGTTCCACAGGCTCTTGTGATTTTAGCTGATATCTCACTCCTGAGAGTATCCAAGTAGAGACAGCACAGCTGCTGCTGGCATCCTGAAGCCGCCTAGGCTTGTATGCCGCTAGTTAGTTTATAGCAATGGTGCCTGCTGAAGTTCTCGCCACCTGGCTTGAGAAAGTGTCCTATTACGGAAGAAGAAATAAGGTAGCTCTCCCTTGAAACCTTTTGGGAGAGGATTGTAGAGTACTTCCAGGGAAGTTTCATTGAGATCTCTCAGGAGGATTCAAGGGACATCCCCGTGTCCATAAATAAACTGTTCTGCATGGCCCCAGCTGCCAAACTCTGCAGGGGAATGAAAAGCAGTTAGCAACACTCCCTTCCTTTGTTGTACCGCTACCTCTGCTGGTGTGAGTAAATTAATGAAAAGTTGAAATTTTTGTCCTGTTAATTTGGGGGTGCCACCCTTACAATGGAAATTTTATTTATAAACGTACCTGACGTTCCTTCCCCTGCACTGGGCTCGCTTGTGCTTGATTGGCTGGACTGCCATGGAGTCAAAAACCGGTCCTGGCTTGCTATACAGCTGGATCCCCTGGTCACCTGTCCCCCATACTCCTCCTCTTCCTTGTTCACCTCCTTGCTGTTCCCAGCAGGTGCCTGTGACTTGAGCTTCTTGGAGATATCCATGGTGGTGTGTGGGGTTGTGGTGGGGGTCTCTGCCAAGTATGGCATGCAGCATGTTGTAAAAGTGGCATGTCTATGGCTCTTCACCCAATTGTTCGTTGGCCTTTCTGGCCTTCTGGTCTGCCTGCCGCAGCTCCTTGGCTTTCACAAGGCACTGCTGCTGCTCCCTGTCGTACCCATTCTCTGGCATCCCCTGAGCAATCTGCTTGTAGATGTTGAAATTTCTACGGCTGGTTTGGAGCTGTACTTACTTGCACAGTCTCTTCTCCCCATAGGATGTCCAATATCTCTTGTCTACTCCAGGCAGGCACATGTCTGGATCATGTAGTTGGCAAAGTCAGCTGGACATTTGCACACAACAGTGGATTGCTGCTCAGCTGGACAATCAGCAAAAGGCATTTCAAAAATTCATAGGGGTTTTTAAGTGAGGCGGGGGGGTTTCCAGTTTCTATGACCCCTGGGCACTGGAGCTCACAGTTGTGACCAGAGCAGTCTGTATCAGGCATTGTGGAATAGCTGCTGAAGGACTGTTAAGGTTCACATAAGTAAGACAGTGTCTACGCTCACACTGTGTCAACCTCCATACATGGACCATGGTTTTGCGCCGCTCGGGGAGATGATGTTACTACGTTAGCGTAACAGGGTACTTGCAGCAGTGGGAGACAGATTTCAGTGTAGACATGCATAACTAGGTTGATGCAAAATGTCATGTCAACTTTGTAGTATAGACTAGGACTCAGTTTTCCCATCTGTATAATGGCGATAATGATGTTTCCCTCCTTACAGTAAAGTTCTTTGAGATCTATAGTAGCATCTCAGCTGCAAACCTACATAACTGCCTAAATGACCACTAACTCCTACCAACATTTCTCTTTCTGTTTTTAAAAAAAAAAAAAAAAAAAACTAGGAAATTCATTGACAGAATACTTGGATAACGCAAAGTTAGATTGCCTGCTGGTTTCTCATGCCCTTCTAGAATAAAATAAAGATCTTCTGTTTGAGTTCTGCTGCATACAGGGAAGCAAGATTTGGTACATTTCTCTAAATAAACAGGGTTGTATCAAAGGAAATACTTGACTCTAACATTGATTTCTCTTCCTAGCTGAAATAACCCACAGAACCCCAAGTTTTGACTAAGTGCTTAGGTTAGAAAGGGGTGACACAGACAACACATGAGGAAAAAAAAGAAAGTAGTATAGTCTCTGTAGTGCAGACGGGGAACTAAAGCACAATGATTTGCTGACCAAAAAAATTAATGCAGATTTAAGGTTGCCTGGTGGTTTCTTGTGCCCTTCAAGACCAGAAAACATAAACTTTTGAAAATCAGGCAATGAAGAGCTAAGGTATATGCTCACACAGCCTTAACTCTGCCGCTCGAAAACTGGCAGTAGCCACTGGGAATTACCTGCATGTACTCCAGCTGCATTTGTTGTGTTAGGTGTAACTGTACTGAATGGGATTAGCTGGAGCAGCTTGGCAGAGCTCTGTTATAGATATGAAGCAATCTGGAGGGGTGGTGCCCCTCTGGTGTGTGTGTGAGCCCCTCTACCTGACCCCAGAGTGTGTGTGATCAAAGAAAAGAGGTGCATGTGTACCTTGAGAGATCATGCACACCTCATTACAGGAGTGCATTGAGTATAAAATGTTGGCGTCTAAATTAGCTGTTACTACTCAACAGAGAGATCTTAGAGTCATTGTGGATACTTCTCTGAAAACACCCACTCAATGTCCAGCAGCAGTCAAAAAAATCTAACAATGTTGGGAATCATTAAGAAAGGGATAGAAAATACTACAGAAAATATATTATCTCTGTATAAATCTAGCGTACGCCCACATTTTGAATAATACGTGCAGATGTGGTCGCCCCATCTCAAAAAAGATGTATTGGAATTGGAAAAGGTTCAGAAAAGGGCAACAAAAATTATTAGGGGTATGGAACAGCTTCTGTATGAGGAGAGGTGAATAAGATTGGGGCTTTTCAGCTTGGAAAAGAGACAACTAAGTGGGGATATGATGGAGGTCTATAAAATCATGACTGGTGTGGAGAAAGTAAATAAGGAAGTGTTATTTACTCCTCCTCATAACACAAGAATTAGGGGTCACCAAATGAAATTAATATGCAGCAGGTTTAAAACAAACAAAAGGAAGTATTTCTTCACACAACGCACAGTCAACTTGTGGAACTCTTTGCCAGAGAATGTTGTGAAGGCCAAGAGAATAACAGGGTTCAAAAAAGAACTAGATAAATTCATGAAGGATAGGTCCATCAATGGCTATTAGCCAGGATGGCCAGGGATGGTGTCCTTAGCCTCTGTTTGCCAGAAACTGGGAATGGGCGACAGGGGATGGATCACTTGGTGATTGCCTGTTCTGTTTATTCGCTCTGGGGCACCTGGCATTGGGTACTGTCAGGATGGGAGATGAGTGCAGTCTGTAGTTTTAATGAAGGGTAAGTGAAAGTATCATGTTAGATGACATCAAGCACATAAAAATGAAGAGATTGTAAAAGTCTTGGAATTGTAAAATTTAACAGTGTGGTGTTTGAGTGTAGAACAGGTATAGGCAGCTCCTGTTTAATACAGTGGAAAAGCAGAGTGCCAGTATGTGTTATGAGCATATTGAAGCATTGCTCAAAGAGGGCAGAGTGTAGGCTGTGTGTGGGTGTGTAACTTAAGCAGATTGTATTTCCTGGTTTTCACATGTTTGCTGAATTTGATATTCTGGAAGAGCATGAGATACCTCTGGGTAACCTTTACTCTGCATTAACAATGTGTTTTGTCAATGAATTTTCCTTGGGTTATTGTCTTTCTCTCATTGACTCTTTCTAGCCGAGTTGACCAGCTGAAATATGATGTCCAGCACCTACAGTCAGCACTGAGGAACTTCCAGCATCGCCGTTACAATCGGGAGCAGCAGGAAAAACAGCGAGAGGAGCTCTTGGCACGCACTTTCACTGCTAATGTAAATATCCCTTGAGCCTCCTTTATATCAAGGTTTTGGGAGGAGATACAGGATTAGACCATAAAGCAGGGGTGGGCAAACTACGGCCTGCGAGCCGTTTTAATCTGGCCCTCAAGCTCCCGCTGGGGCGCGGGGCCTGGTGCTTGCCGCGCTCCAGCCGAGAAGCAGGGTTGGGGGCCTCTCCATGCAGCTCCCGGAAACAGTGGCATGGCCCCCCTCTGGCTCCTACACATAGAGGCAGCCAAGGGGCTCCGCTCTGCACGCTGCCCCGGCCCAAGCACCGCCCCCGCAGCTCCCATTGCCCAGGAACCACAGCCAATGGGAGCTGCAGGGGCGGTGCCTGCGGATGGGGCAGTGTGTAGCAGAGCCACCTGGCCGCACCTCCATGTAGGAGCCGGAGAAGGAACATGCCACTGGTTCTGGGAGCCGCTTGAGGTAAGTGCCACCCAGAGCCCGCACCCCCGAGCCTCTCCTCTCACCCCTGCCCCAGCCCTGATCCCCCTCCCACCCTCTAAAAACCCCTCTATCCTGGAGCATCCTCCTACACCCCAAACCCCTCCTCCCCAGCCCCACCCTAAAGCCCACACCCCCAGCCAGAGCCCGCCCCCACACACACACACCCCGCACCCACTCCCCAGCCCGGAGCCCCCTCCCGCACCCTGAACTCCTTATTTCTGGCCCCACCCCAGAGCCTGCACCCTCTCCTGCACCCCAACCCCAATTTTGTGAGCATTCATAGCCCACCATACAATTTCTATTCCCAGATGTGGCCCTCGGGCCAAAAAATTTGCCCACCCCTGCCATAAAGCATCTTCTGCGAGATGATGCAAATGTTTATGAAGGTAGAAAAAGAAAACACTGGATTTGGATGTAAGGCAACTTTTTAAAAGCAAAGCCAAAACTGTTAAATGGCAAGCACAAAAGAGAGAGAATTTCTCTAGAAAGAACTACCCCTGTTGTGCTTTTTGTAGTGATTCATAGATTCTGTGGCCAAAAGAGATCACTGTGATCTAACCTGACCTCTTGCATAACATGAGCCATAGAGCTTTCCCAAAATGATTCCTGTTTGAACTAGAGCAAATGGTTTAGAAAATCATCCAATCTTGATTTAAAAGTTTCCAATGATGGAGAATCCACCATAAATCTTGGTAAATTGTTCAATGATTAATTACCCTCACTGTTAAAAATGTAAAGGTTATTTCCAGTTCAGGAATATGAGAGTTTATGTAATCACTCCACAACAGCAACACAGATAGCTTTGAAATGTCCTTTAAGAATAGCATTTGAGCTGCGTTCTGGTTGGAAAGTGATATCATTTAAAAGTGTATTTTACTTACCTCAGTGCCAGTGATTGCCAGTTATTTCTCATTTGTCTGGAGTAAAATTGTGCAGTTGGAAGAGTGTTTCTGTGCCGAAGCTTTTCTGATTCAAACAAGAATTAGGTGGAAACAGGCTTAAGTTTGAGTCTGGGGTCTCCTACCTCCCTCTGCCATAAGCATAACTTTCTTGCAAGATGGCAGCTGCCCTTTAGTCTCAAATGCTGCTTTTAAATGTTAAATACAGTTTAGTTCTTAGCTTCTGCATGGTGAGAATCTACCACCATGTGAATAAACAGAGAAATTCTGCTCTGAACAACAGTTAGGTCAAGCTGCCAGACTTCTGCTCCTTCGAGCCAGGACCAGTAACTTTTTTTCAGACAAATAAAATACCATTGATTTTTCCTGTCCTCGTTCACTATTGTAAAGGGACATCAAGCAAAACAGAGGCCTGAGCTGTTAAATTTTCATGACAGTTGTGCCAAGGCCAATGTAAATGCACCTCTTGAGGATTTAGCTTTTTGTTTGGCCACTCCAAAGCTATAGATGGTTGTCCCATTGAAGAATGCCATCTTGAAATGTAGTCTCTCTTTAAAAGTTACCGTTTTGTGTGCTGTGACTTCCATTGAGTTCCCCTGCAAATTCTTATATCTTTACAATTGCATTTTCCTAACATTGATTTTTCTCTTCCTGGTTTTGTGAAAAATCCACACATGAGGAAACTGACAATAGAATGACAGTAACACTACCTGTATGAAGGGCTGTCAGATGCAAAATGTGAACTGGAATATGGAGAGAGTGTTTTCCTCTAAACTTTTTCAGTTACATGTTCAGTGAGACTTTTAACAACAAATTTTTAAAAAGAAAGTACAGGCTATCACTTTTAAAGCTCTAGCCTGTCCCTTTAATTCAGAAATAGATAAAATTCTTGCTTCAGCTGCAGCACTTAGCTTTTGGGACTCTAAAGTCCCTGAAAATTTGATAGCTTATGATCTACATAATTCTGCATTTTTCTGTTACCCATAGTATTGTATCTTATGCAGTCGTGTTAAGCAAAAATTTGTGAGATAAGTATATAACCAAACTGAATCAAGCTCTTTAGGATGGAAAATGGGACTCTTGAAAACTATAATATTGTTTGGGACCTTTTGTTTCATTTACAGATATTTAAATTTCATCTTTATATTAAAGCTTCTTCTGCACCATCCTGTAGAAATAACATGATTTTATCGTATTAGCATTATGGTGGTGTCCTAATTAAAGAAGAAAAAATTAGGCTTATGCCCTCTTCTTGGTGATTTGTAATGTATAAAGGTGGCCTGAAAAATTTCTTGCATTGGAAATTGAGGTCGTTTTGCTCCGAAGCGTAATGGACTTATAGGATAATGACAATCCATGAGACTGATCGCTGAGCGATTTGCAGTTGGACTCTTTCTTCAAAGCCATGAACACTTAATTGAAGTCCAGTGCCTAATAAATGCTTGGTATAAGGGATGCCTTTGCTAGTCAACGGCCCTGCTCTTCAAATAATTTGAACTCCCAAACTCTCTCTCCATTGACTGAAGAGAACCTCAGCTGAAATTAAACTCCCTTTTTCTGGTTGTTGTTTCATTATAGCCAGAAGAAAGGTGTGGTCAAATGATGAGCATGTTTAAAGCACCCTCAGCACCATATCAGTGTATCGCTGTGATAATCATCAGAATCCGCTCTGGACAAGTGTGATGCCACAAGCCTACACAATAAAGCCACAGGGCATTCTCAGGGGTCCATGTTATTATTTAATTCTCACATGTTACACTTCCCATTAGAGTGAAAAGGGGTGATGCTGTTGCCATTCAGAGTACAAGGAAGCAGCTGGAACAGTCTTCCCATACCCACTTTTTACAGTGCCACAAGGGATACTGTCTATAAAACAGGATGGGAGTGCATGATCTCTGTCATGGCTCACTGTCTATTGCCTGGCTTGTTTTTAATCTGCCATATGTCCAGAGAAGAGAGGATTCATAGATTTTTTTTTTTAATGTATTTTTTAGTGTCAGAAGGAACCATTGTGATCACCTATTCTGACCTTTCCCACAACAGGCCCTAGAATTTCACCAAGTGATTCCTGTGTCAAACCCAGAACTTTATAGTTAGATGTGTCCTGCTAAAATAGATGTTCTAGCTCAGACTTAATCGATGAGTCCTAGAGCCGTGTATTCCAATTATCGTTGCTGTTAAAAAAATTTGTGCCTTTGTCCTAGATCAGGGGTGGACAAACCTTTTGGCCTGAGGGCAATATCTGGGTACAGAAATTGTATGGCAGGCCATGAATGCTCATGAAATTGGGGTTGGAGTGTGGGAGGGTGTGAAGGCTGTGCAGGCTCCGGGGTGGGACCAGAAATGAGGAGTTCAGAGTGCAGGAGGGGGCGGTGAGGACTCTGGCTGGGGATGTAGGCTCTGGGGTGGGGCTGGGGATGAGGGATTTGGGGTGTGGGAGGGTGTTCCGGGCTGGGACCGAGGGTTTTGGAGGGCGGGAGGGGGATCAGGGCAGGGGGTTGGGGCACAGGGGTTGGCTCGGGTGCAGGCTCTGGGCGGCGCTTACCTCAAACATCTCCCGGAAGCAGCAGCATGTCCCCCTTCCAGCTCCTACGAGGAGGCACGGCCAGGTGGCTTTGCTGTGCACTGCCCCATCTACAAGCACCACCCCCATAGCTCCCACTGGCTGCAGTTCCTGGCCAATGGGAGCTGCGGGGGCGGTGCTAGGGGCAATGGCAGCGTGTGGAGCCCTGTGGCTGCCTCTATGCATAGGAGCCAGAGTGGGGACATGCTGCTGCTTCCGGGAGCCACTCTGAGCAGCTCCCGACCCTGCTTCCCAGCCGGAGCGCCGGGGCAGGGCAAGCCCCAGACTCTGCTCCCCAGCAGGAGCTCAAGGGCCAGATTAAAATGGCTGGCAGGCCAGATGCGGCCCGCGGCTCGTAGTTTGCCCACCCCTGTTCTAGAGTGAATGTCAGCTTCAGTTTTCAGCCATTACATCTTATGTCCTTTTTTTTTTTTTAAAAGAGCCCTCTGGTATCAGAATCTTCTCCCTGTGGATACTTACAGACCATGATAAAGTGACTCCCTTGTAAATCCCCTTTCTGCTGCTTAGTGACAAATTCAGTGCTCCATACTGTAGTACTCTTCTCTACATGGCCTTAAAGTGGAGGTTTCAAAAGCACCCAGCTTTAGTCTGATTCTGCTCACTTTTTGGTCAGAGAGCAGAGTTAGACCAACTCTGATCTCTTTGGTCAACCTTTCCCTCAAGCATTGTCAGCTTAGGCTCATCTGAACAGTTTCCTAGTGTTGATGCCATCATATCTGTATAGTTCATTCCCTTAAAAACAAAACAACTTGCCCCAAGATTTCCCCCCCACGCTCTGCTCATTTTTTGTCTGTCCATTCTGGATCAAACAGTTGCCTAGTGGGTTGGGGGAGGGAGAGCGCGACTCAGCAAGCTGGAGAGGTAACCAAGACACTGCATTTCCCCACAGGACTCTGACACCACCATACCGATCGACGAAACATTACAGTTTAATGAATCCCTCCAGAATGCCCATCGTGGCATGGATGATCTTATTGGCAGTGGGACCAGCATTCTGCATGGGCTGAGGGACCAGAGAATGACACTAAAGGTGGGGCATCCCTTTTACCAAAAAGTCCCCAAGTTTCTTCATTTATGGTGACCAGGCCTAATAGACACATCTTGGTTTGTTTAAACCCAGCACTTCAGGTTCAGAGTGCTGGGCAAGAACAGTCCTGCACTTCAACTGACCTGCAAGTTCAAACCCTCAAAACTTGTTTTAGGCAGTAACAGACAATAACTTGAAACAACTTTTTGAGATAGGATGCCTTAGCAGGACACTAGGAATCAGGGCCCCTGGATGCTATTCTGAATGCATCCAATGAAGTGAGCTGTAGCTCACGAAAGCTTATGCTCAAATAAATTTGTTAGTCTCTAAGGTGCCATAAGTACTCCTTTTCTTTTTATCTTGTCTACCCATCTCTAAAATGGGGAAATAATGCATACCTTATAGATGAATTCTGAGACTAAGGCCTTGTCTTCACCAGAAAAGTTTTGCTGGTATAGCTACAGCAGTAAACCCTTCTAGTATAGATGCAGCTTATTTGCCTGTGTAGCTTATACCAGTTCCCTGAGAGACGTAAGCTATACCGGCAAAAACACTTTTATGCCAATATAAGTGCGTCTACATTACATTATAACTTATTCTGGCATAGCTATGTTTGGTGGTTTAAAAAAAAAAAAAAAAGACCCCACCCCCACTGATCAACATAGCTATGCCGGTATATGTTTTGAGTGTAGACCAGGCCTTAATATCTGGAAAGATCTTTCAGCTACTTATATTAAGACTGCTGTAAAGTAATTGACTTTTTTTTTGAGATATGTGATAAAAATGCTGTCTCAAAGAGCCAGCACATGTAAACAGTCTATCCCTGTCTGAATTTCTGTATTGAAAGGGGCCATATCTCTTGATGTCCCTTGATCATAGGACATTTCACCCTTATTTTAAAGATTTTCAGGCTCTGTTCAAATGTGACAGTCAGCTGCTCAAAGATACAGAATTAACTCTTTCATGGGACATGAGAGAGAATGACTAAGGAAACCTGAACTGGTGCAGAGGGTGGAGGGGCGCTCAAATGCATCAGCATGATATTTATGGGTTAACATTTTAAGCTTTTTCACTTACAAACTTGTTGTATTGTGACAGTCAAAAGACAGCAGACTTTCAAAAGTCATAGCTAAACGTGGGGAGAATTGCTTAACTGCCTCCTTAAATGTTTTGACATTGCTTCCTTTTGGGGGACTGTGTGACTCAAGCTGTCTCCAGTATTACTGTTCACCTCTACATCACTGAGTCACATCCAGCCCAGGTCAGTAAGATCCTAAAATTGTTACTATCTGATGGCTGTGTGGTGCTTGTGGTCTATCCAATTTCCAGGAAACAAGTGTGCGCATCACCAAAAACACCATCAGACTTTGTAATGAATTGGCCCTCTTTCTGGTACTCTGCTCAGATCAATCAAGAACTGAAAGAGCCATGGTGGTAGAGCTCTTACCCTTAGCGACACGCTCTCTCCAGGATTGAGGCATATTGACACAGAAACACTTTGGGAAAGCGTACATTGCTGCTGGGTATACTAGGCCTTTTCTCTGGCAGACCAGAGGACTCAAAGGGTGTCGGTACTAAACTTTTTTATTAGTCCTGAATTCTTGCACTCTCCACTGTAAATAAGACTGGTTTCATGACCAAACCTTGAAAGTTCCCATCCTGGCTCTGAAGGAGTCTAGCCATAATGTGCTTACCAGCGGAGGAAGTGCCGCATCTCAAATTTGCAAAGGGTGAAAGTGCTTGGGAGCAGTTTATATAAATATCTAGTGTCTTTTCTTTTGGTCTCAGCCCTTTTCCTCTCTGTGCTGCGGATGGCGGGAAGTGGGTTGGACTCATGAGTAGGAGTGGCCCTGGGAACATGGTAGTCTCAGCTAGCCTACCTACAGCCTTTTCTGGTTGGTCTAACAAGAACGACCACTAATGGGCTCATTTTTTCCAAGCAAGGCAAAACTATATACTTCTCTGGGTTCTGCTTCTTCTGTTTTTTCTGATGCAACAAGGATTCTTTGAAAGAGACTGAAGTATTATAGGCTGCTGCAGAGGCAGACAGAAGGTTGAATTTGAAGGTGCAGTGTTCCCAAATTTTAATGTGAGCCCCAAGGGGTGGGGAGGAGAAATCTTAGCAGTGTCATCAGCTGGGGAGAAGAAACTAATTTCAACAAATAAGGCGAATACCAGTGCTTCTGTGTACACAAGTGATAACGTTGGTATCTGTTGCAATATGCAGTTCTGTTTGTTACACAGATGATGGGGAGTAGTAATGGTGGCCTGTTCAAACCTGGCTAGATTGGTTACTGTCAGATGGCTGTTTCAGTCACAGTCCAGTTCAAATCCAAAGTTGCTAACACTGTTTTCAGTAATTGTACACTTCCTCGCCCTTCGGTCCCGCCCAACACTGAGTGGCAGAGCATACTGCCATCATGCAATGGTGAAGATCCCCAGTGGGCCACTTACTAATCCCCCCCTGGTTCCAGGGCTCTCCAAGGGTGTAAATTGGTGGCTCCTTCACGTAGCTATGAATATGGGAGTGTGGCTGGTGCAGTTCAGATACCTCCATACCTGCCCCTTTAGAATCATAGAAGATACGGGTTGGAAGAGACCTCAGGAGGTCATCTAGTCCAACCCCCTTTAGCAGCAGGAAGGAGTCCGTGGGACATACCAGGCATGGTGCACCAGGTTGCAGGCCCTCTTCTGTCTCCTCCAGATCCTCTTATTGAGATTCTGGATGCATTTCTCATACACCTTTTCATTTTTACACACCCTGTCAATGGCCCCACAAGTCTTGAGACGTTGTCAGCCTCCTGGCATTGGCCATCCATCAGTCTAGGAGGAAGAAACTGGGTGAGGGAGGTATGTCTGACTGTAAAATCTTGCATATATTTGTTAGATCATATATCTGGTCACCACCCAGAAGTTCTCTGACATGGTTCCCTTAACAACATCTTGGAGCAGTGTACATTGTCTGAGATCCTCAGTGTGGCATCCCCTTCTGGATCCTTCATTCTGGACCTTTGATCTCCCTCCTGTTTTTAATTTTTGTGTGTTCTGTCTCAGTTGATTCCCAAGTGTCCTGTTCCCTCTTGAATGGTGAGAATTGTTGGTCAGTGGGGAGCTCCATCCCCTATGTGGGGGTCAAATAGGCAGCCACCTGTCTCCAGAGCTGAAATGTCCTTAACGTGTGGTATGAAAAGTGCTGGGACACAAAGCTAACGGGTTTGTTTTTTTTACTCCTGGTCACTCTCAGGGCACTCACAAGAAAATCCTAGATGTTGCCAACATGCTGGGCTTATCGAACACAGTGATGCGACTGATTGAGAAGCGGGCTTTCCAGGACAAATACTTCATGATCGGCGGAATGCTCTTGAGCTGCGTGGTCATGTTCCTTGTGGTGCAGTACCTGACGTGAACTGGTAATTAGAGCCAGAGGAGAGACCCATTTGGATGAAGACAGACTGCCCTCCCAAATGTACTGCCTAGTTCATTGTGACCTTTGGGTTAGTCCTGCTCTGAAAACTGCACTGTGTGCCAAGTGACACTCAGATGTAATCACATGTGGGCCATGCAGAGGGGAGCAAATGTGGTTGAGGATGCCATAACTGGAAATAGGAGCTCAGCCTTTAATGTGGTTAGCCTGTTGCCTGTATACTGCAAACTCTAGCTACACAGGAGCTAGGTGCAATGAATATTTTTGATCAGCTCTCCTACTAGGAATGGTTGTGAAAACCTTTGCTTTTTTATTGCGGGGGGGCGGGGAGTGGAGAGGGGATGGAGGAAATAAGAATTGTAAGGAAAAATGTGATGTGCCTTCCCTGTGCTGGTGGTCTCTCTCTCTCTCTGTTGTTTGCCGCACACAGAAGCCTTTATGAAGAAAGTAATAAACTCTACAGGGGCCTGCCCTGCAGAGCATACACTCATGGAGAGGGGTGCAGTGTGAGTTCAGTGGTTCCCAAATGGAAACGGACCCCTCTGCAGAGGTGGGGCGTAGCTCTCACAGGGAAGGGCACGATCACCACGGCCACTGCCAAGTTCCTTTTTTAATGTAACAGCAGTTTTAACCCAACATGGCTCTTCCTGCCTCAGGCTCAGCGGCTGCTGCTGCTCCCGTGTTTCCGAGTCTGTTTCCACACTCCCTGCATGTCTTCAAAAGGCCTTTCCCTTTTCCAGGCTGACCTCCCAATGAATGCTGAGTGCTGCAATCCAGAAGCAGAGAAATACTCTTCAGTAGAAAGCTTTTAAATGTCTAGTTTAACCTCCACTTTTCTTCCTCTTCCTACCACTTTTTAGGAACCACTCTCTCATCCCTTTGCCTTCAGTTGGGGAGTAGGGATATACCTCAGTAGATTTGTATCTGTAAAAGAAGTTCTGTGCTTCATCTGTGTCGTCTCTCTGACAAGTCCAACGTCCAAAAACCACAAGACTTTGCTTGCTTGCACAGCCAGTCTGCCCTGGCAAGCTGGTTTCAGTCTCCTTCCCTGTTGGTGCTCTGTATCTGGTACTTTGACAAGGTTTCCGGAAGGAAATTGAAATGCAGCCTGTCCAGTTCCTAGGTGGGACTGGTGGTTTTTTTAGCATTGGGATAAGAACGGCCATACTGGGTCAGACCAAGGGTCCATCTAGCCCAGTATCCTGACTTCCGACAATGCCAGGTGCCCCAGAAGGAGTGAACAGAACAGGTAATCATCAAGTTATCCATCCCTGTTGCCCATTCCCAGCTTCTGGCAAACAGAGGCTAGGGACACCATCCCTGCCCATCCTGGCTAATAGCATGCACCTCACACAACACATAGATTCATAGATTCATAGATACTAAGGTCAGAAGGGACCACTCTGATCATCTAGTCCGACCTCCTGCACAGCGCAAGCCACAGAATGTCACCCACCACTCCTATGAAAAACCTCACCCATGTCTGAGCTATTGAAGTCCTCAAATCATGGTTCAAAACTTCAAGGAGCAGAGAAGCCTCCCTCCAGTCAACCATGCCCCATGCTACAGAGGAAGGCGAAAAACCTCCAGGGCCTCTCCAATCTGCCCTGGAGGAAAATTCCTTCCCGACCCCAAATATGGCAATCAGCTAAACCCTGAGCATATGGGCAAGATTCACCAGCCAGATACCCAGGAAAGAATTTTCTATAGTAACTCAGATCCCATCCATCTAATATCTCATCTCAGGGGATTTGGCCTATTTACCCTGAATATTTAAAGATCAGTTACTTACCAAAATCCCATTATCCCATCATACCATCTCCTCCATAAACTTATCGAGTAGAATCTTAAAACCAGATAGATCTTTTGCCCCCACTGCTTCCCTGGGAAGGCTATTCCAAAACTTCACTCCTCTGATGGTTAAAAACCTTCGTCTGATTTCAAGTCTAAACTTCCTGGTGGCCAGTTTATACCCATTTGTTCTTGTGTCCACATTGGTGCTGAGCTTAAATAATTCCTCTCCCTCTCCTATATTTATCCCTCTGATATATTTATAGAGAGCAATCATATCTCCCCTCAACCTTCTTTTAGTTAGGCTAAACAAGCCAAGCTCCTTAAGTCTCCTTTCATAAGACAAGTTTTCCATTCCTCGGATCATCCTAGTAGCCCTTCTCTGTACCTGCTCCAGTTTGAATTCATCCTTTTTAAACATGGGAGACCAGAACTGCACACAGTATTCTAGGTGAGGTCTCACCAGTGCCTTGTATAACGGTACTAAAACCTCCTTATCCCTACTGGAAATGCCTCTCCTGATGCATCCCAAAACCGCATTAGCTTTTTTCACAGCCATATCACATTGGCAGCTCATAGTCATCCTATGATCAACCAATACTCCAAGGTCCTTCTCCTCTTCCGTTACTTCTAATTGATGCGTCCCCAACTTATAACTAAAATTCTTGTTATTAATCCCTAAATGCATAACCTTACACTTCTCACTATTAAATTTCATCCTATTACTATTACTCCAGTTTACAAGGTCATCCAGATTCTCCTGTATAATATCCCGATCGTTCTCCGAATTGGCAATACCTCCCAGCTTTGTATCATCTGCAAACTTTATTAGCACACTCCCACTTTTTGTGCCAAGGTCAGTAACAAAAAGATTAAATAAGATTGGTCCCAAAACCGATCCCTGAGGAACTCCACTGGTAACCTCCCTCCAACCTGACAGTTCGCCTTTCAGTAGGACCTGTTGCAGTCTCCCCTTTAACCAATTCCTTATCCACCTTCTGATGTTCATATTGATCCCCATCTTCTCCAATTTAACTAATAATTCCCCATGTGGCACGGTATCAAATGCCTTACTGAAATCTAGGTAAATTAGATCCACTGCATTTCCTTTATCTAAAAAATCTGTTACTTTTTCAAAAAAGGAGATTAGGTTGGTTTGGCACGATCTACCTTTTGTAAAACCATGTTGTATTTTGTCCCATTTACCATTGACTTCAATGTCCTTAACTAATTTCTCCTTCAAAATTCAAAATTTTTTCCAGGACCTTGCATACTACAGATGTCAAACTAACTGGCCTGTAGTTACCTGGATCACTTTTTTTTCCTTTCTTAAAAATAGGAACTATATTAGCAATTCTCCAATCATTCGGTACTATTCCTGAGTTTACAGATTCATTAAAAATTCTTGCTAATGGGCTTGCAATTTCAGGTGCCAATTCCTTTAATATTCTTGGATGAAGATTATCTGGGCCCCCCGATTTAGTCCCATTAAGCTGTTTCAGTTTCGCTTCTACCTCTGATATGGTAATACCTACCTCTATATCCTCCTTCCCATTTGTCATGCTACCATTATCCCCAAGATCCTCTTTAGCCTTATTAAAGACTGAGGCAAAGTATTTGTTTAGATATTGGGCCATGCCTAGATTATCTTTAACCTCCGCTCCATCCTCAGTGTTAAGCGGCCCCACTTCTTCCTTCTTAGTTTTCTTCTTATTTATATGGCTATAGAACCTTTTAGTGATTTTAGTGATTTGTTTTGATCCATCAGAGAGATGGATGGAACTAGAGCAGCAAACCTCAAACTTTCAGCCACTGGAGTGGAGGGAAGGGGAAGAGTGCTGTTCCAAAAGCTTTCTGCCCAGAAATGAAAAGAATTTCCTGTCCCCCAGCCTTGGAGGAAGGGTTATCCTTTATATATACTCCTGCTGCCTGACAAAGAACTCTGAAAAACATCTTTGCACTTGAAGGAGAGTTAGAGGAAACGGCTGGCTGAGACATGATGACTTTTTAGCCACAGAACTTTACCCAATTTTAAATGTGTGTAGTAAGGAAAGCAGTGTCTCATTGTAACGTCGTGATTTTTTTCCTGACAGTTGACCGGTTTCTGTCACAGAATAGTTATCTCCGGAACTTGGGAGGAGTCCACTTTAAACAACCTTCATTGGCGCTTCTGCCCCCAGCTTCCTGTAGCAGTCAAAAGCATTCCCAGTTTTCCACGTGTCTGGTCGTCATGCTCCAAGCTGCCATAACGTACATGTTTTGTGTCTATGCATCCGATGAAGTGAGCTGTAGCTCACGAAAGCTTATGCTCTAATAAATTTGTTAGTCTCTAAGGTGCCACAAGTACTCCTTTTCATTCAGTTTTCTGTAACAGATGCAACGGTACCTTGTTAAAAAAACAAAACAAATCACTAATAAGCACAACATTCCTCTCCCCCAATGCAATAGGTGTATTTCTGTTCATTGCATTCTGTACACTGCAGCGGTAGGTAGCCTGTTGAAAATTGGAGAAGAGGGATACATTTTTCATATAAACTTAAATGTCTAGTTATTGTGGGCAAGAAAACTGGCTTCAGCAATGAGTTAAAGACCTGAACTAAAGTATGAACTACCACAGTACTGGTACCTACAGTCTAGGCCAGAAGGGATCTGGTCTGACCTACTGTATTTCACAGGCTATTACATTTCATACTGTATTGAGCTTAATGAGTTGACTAAATTATTTCAGTGGGGAGAGACTGAAACATTGTGTGCCCCAGGCAGAAAACAGAAGAAACTGAGGTGCCACCAATGCCTGATGCCCCTGCAATGCAGGGAATTGATCAGGTGAGACCTGCCCAGATGATCCCATTAGGCCAGGGGTTCTCAAACTGGAGGGTCAGGACCCCTCAGGGGGTCATGAGGTTATTATGTGGGGAGTCATGAGCTATCAGCCCATACCCCAAACCCTGCTTTGCCTCCCACATTTATAATGGTGTTAATTATATAAAAAAAGTGTTTTTAATTTATACGGGGGGTTGCACTCAGAGGCTTGCTATGTGAAAGGGGTCACCAGTACAAAAGTTTGAGACTCACTGCATAAGGCTATCCATCCCGCAGAATAAGGTGGAAAAAACCCAGAGTCCCTGAGCTGTATATGTCAGAATGCTCCATACTTCTCAAGCATTGTTTATGCTTGTGAGCACTCTAGCTTTCTAGTCCTCCCTTTCATCTGCTCTAGAAGATGACATTGTGCTCGAAAGATGTTATCAAGTCAGGAAAACTTGAGAGCAGCTGAGAAAATGAAAAATTGGTTCAGCCTTTCCGTGTGCCCTTGAGCCTTAGGGAAAAAAGGAGCAAGGAATAAGGGCCTGCAGCAGAGCTAGTTTGGCCAAATCTATAGAATCACGGGAGGTTTCTGCCATCGTATGAGCTGAAGTTCTGTGGATCAGTGGGGCTCCTTGGATCTGACTGGTGGCAGAACTAGGTCTGTTGCTGAGAAGAAAGTGTCCATAGAAAGAACTACAGCTTGAGTCTGCATGAGTTTATGCTTGTATGGGCACCATTTGGCCGTGAAATTTGCAGTGCTGCACCTAAAATGGCTGCATCGGATGCATTCAGTGGAAAATACAGTAGGGAGATTTATATACACAGAGAACATGAAACAATGGGTGTTACCATACACACTGTAAGGAGAGTGATACTTAAGATGAGCTATTACTAGCAGGAGAGCGGGGGTGGGGGGAAGAAAACCTTTTGTAATGATAATCAAGGTGGGCCATTTCCAGCAGTAGACAACTTCTGAGGAACAGTGGAGGGATGGGGGGGGGGAAATAAACATGGGGAAGTAGTTTTACTTTGTGTAATGACCCATCCACTCCCAGTCTCTTATTCAAGCCTAAGTTAATTGTATCCAGTTTGCAAATTAATTCCAATTCAGCAGTTTCTTGTTGGAGTCTGTTTTTGAAGTTTTTTTGTTTGAAGAATTGCCACTCTTAGGTCTGTAATCGAGTGACCAGAGAGATTGAAGTGTTCTCCGACTGGTTTTTGAATGTTATAATTCTTGACGTCTGATTTGTGTCCATTTATTCTTTTACATAGAGACTGTCCAGTTTGACCAATGTACATGGCAGAGGGGCATTGCTGGCACATGATGGCATATATCACATTGGTAGATGTGCAGGTGAACGAGCCTCTGATAGCGTGGCTGATGTGATTAGGCCCTATGATGGTGTCCCCTGAATAGATATGTGGACACAGTTGGCAACGGGCTTTGTTGCAAGGATAGGTTCCTAGGTTAGTGGTTCTGTTGTGTGGTTGCTGGTGAGTATTTGCTTCAGGTTGGGGGGCTGTCTGTAAGCAAGGACTGGCCTGTCTCCCAAGATCTGTGAGAGTGATGGGTTGTCCTTCAGGATAGGTTGTAGATCCTTGATGATGCGTTGGAGAGGTTTTAGTTGGGGGCTGAAGGTGATGGTGTTCTGTTATTTTCTTTGTTGGGCCTGTCCTGTAGTAGGTGACTTCTGGAGGTCAATAGATGCTACGTCTAGTTCATCTAGGTAGCAGTTTATTTTAAAAATGAAATTAGGCTCTAGGCTCCTCTTTCCACCTATCTCCTTAAAAATAAAAGGAGTACTTGTGAAGTGAGCTGTAGCTCACGAAAGCTTATGCTCAAATAAATTTGTTAGTCTCTAAGGTGCCACAAGTACTCCTTTTCTTTTTGCGAATACAGACTAACACGGCTGCTACTCTGACACCTATCTCCTTGTCAATCTCCTTTTTTCTCCATGGGTGGAGGGTTGCAAATACTGTTCTGTATTTGTACCTCTTTCAGCAGTCACCTGTGGAACCTCCTGGCGCTTGTTTAAACAGTCACTAAAGGAGGAAGAGAATGATAGCTCTCTCCTGTATTGTGTTTGAAAAAATTTATCTAGCCAGCTTTAGTGATGTTGGCTGCTCTAGAGCTGGCATTTTCAGTCCTGTTGGCCCTCTTACCAACCACCTCCTGTGCCCTTGTCAGAACATAAACCAGGATTGGCCGGAAATGGCGGTTATCGTACATATGGTAGATAACCATATGTACCATAGGTGGTAGAATCTCCTTCCTTAGAGGTTTTTAAGGTCAGGCTTGACAAAGCCCTGGCTAGGATGATTTAACTGGGACTTGGTCCTGCTTTGAGCAGGGGGTTGGACTAGATGACCTTCTGGGGTCCCTTCCAACCCTGATATTCTATGATTCTATATTCTATGATTCTATGCTGTGTGTAAAATTCCCCTCCTTCTTGCCCAGGATTCAGTCTAATAGCAGAAATGATGTCCTGCTTCTGAGCCAGTTCCGTGGACTTGGTAATGTTCCAGTTGTTATGAAAATTTTCTTGCTTTTGAAGCAAGTCCTGCTGCCCCCATTTCTGACCAGCCCTGCCTGCTTAGCAAAAGGAAAAGGAGCCATCCCACTTGTTCATGTGATTCGTGTGTGAATAATGTAGGTTTTGCAAAGCAACACAATGCAGAGGATTGGATAGTTATTTTTAGGGCTGTTGATTAATCGCAGCTAACTTAAAAAAAATTAATCGCAGTTTTAATCACACTGCTAAACAATAGAATACCAACTAAAATTTCTTAAATATTTTGGGATGTTTTTCTACATTTTCAAATGTATTGATTTCAGTTACAACTCAGAATACAAATTGTATACTGCTCACTTTATATTATTTTTGATTACAAATATTTACACTGTAAAAATGATAAAAGTAATAGTATTTTTCAGTTCACCTCATACAAGTACTGGAGTGCAATCTCTTTATTGTGAAAGTGCAACTTACAAATGTAGATTTTTTTTTTGTTATGTAACTTCACTCAAAAACAAAACCATGTAGAGCTGTAGAGCCTACAAGTCCACTCAGTCCTACATTTTGTTCAGCCAACCACTAAGACAAACAGGTTAGTTTACATTTACAGGAGATAATGCTGCCTCCTTCTTATTTACCATGTCACCTGAAAGTGAGAACAGGCTTTTGCATGGGACTTTTGTAGCCAGCATTCAAGGTATTTATGTGCCAGATATGCTAAACATTTGTATGCCCCTTAATGCTTCAGCCACCATTCCAGAGGATGTGCTTCCTTGCTGATAACACTTGTTTAAAAAATGTTAATTAAATTTGTGACTCCTTGGGAGAGAATTGTATGTTTCCAGCTCTGTTTTACCTGCATTCTGTCATATATTTCAGGTTATAGCAGTCTCATATGATGACTCAGCACATGTTCATTTTAAGAACACTTTTGCTGCAGATTTGACAAAAGGCAAAGAAGGTACCAATGTGAGATTTCTCAAGATAGTTACAGCACTCGACCCAAGGTTTAGGAATCTAAAGTGCCTTCCAAAATCTGAGAGGGACGATGTTGGAGCATGCTCTCAGAAGTCTTAAAAGAGCAAAACTCCTATGCGGAAACTACAGAACCCAAACTACTAAAAAAAAAAAATCAACCTTCTGCTGGTGGCATCTGACTCAGAAGATGAAAATGAACATGTCGATCTTTGCTTTGGATTGTTATTGAGCAGAACCTGTCATCAGCAAGAACATGTCCTCTGGAATGGTGGTTGAAGCATGAAGGGACATATGAATCTTTAGCGCACCTGGCATGTAAATATCTTGTGATGCCAGCTACAACAGTGCCATGTGAATACCTGTTCTCATTTTCAGGTGACAGTGTGAACAAGAAGCAGGCAACATTATCTCCTGCAAATGTAAGCAAACTTGTTTGGCTGAACAAGAAATAGGACTGAGTGGACTTGTAGGCACTAAGTTTTACATCGTTTTATTTTTGAATGCAGGCTTTTTTTACATAATTCTACATTTGTAAGATCAACTTTCATGATAAAGAGATTGCACTATGGTATATGAGATGAATTGAAAAATACTATTTTGTTTTTACAGTGCAAATATTTGTAATTAAAAATAAATATCAAGTGAGCAATGTACACTTTGTATTCTGTGTTGTAATTGAAGTAAATATATTTGAAAATGTGGAAAACATCCAAAAGTATTTAAATAAATGGTATTCTATTATTAACTGATGAATTGTAATTAATTTTTTTTAATCACTTGACAGCCCTAGTTATTTTGTATGTTAGTAAATTGTCAGATGCGCAGGTCTGTAAATCCTAATGGGTCTCCACGGCCCTTCCTCTGGCTCCTGAAGCTTGCCAAATGTAGCCTCTGCTGCATTGCCAGAGGGAAAATCCCAATAGCTGAAGATCCACTAGTGAAAAGGCCCTGCCATCAGCTAGGGAGGGTTTATCATTTAAGGCAGTGGTTTTCAAACTGTGTCTCCCGATCCACTACTGGGTCGTGGTGGCTCTGGTCAGCACCATTGACTGGGCCATTAAAAGTCCCATCGGCAGTGCTGCTTGGCTAAGGCAGGCTAGTTCCTACCTGTTCTGATGCTGTCCTGTGCCCCGGAAGCGGCCAGCAGCAGGTCCAGCTCCTAGGCAGGTGGGCTACAGGGCTCCGCATACTACCTCTTCCCCGAGCATTGGCTTTGCACTCCCATTGGCTGGGTCGGGGGCGGTGCCTGCAGGCGAGAACCGTGCAGGGCCACTTGCATGTCTCAACTTAGGAGGTGGACCTCCTGCTGGCCACTTCCAGGGTGCAGCACGGTCCACGGTGCCAGAACAAGCAGGAAACCAGCCTTAGCACCCCCTGCTGCGCTGCTGACCAGGAGCCGCCCAAGGTAAGTCTGCACCCCAAACCCCACCCCCATCCCTGAGCCCCCCCAACCTGGAGCCCCCTCCTTCACCCCAAACCCCAAATCTCTGGCCCCATCCCTGAGCCTGCACCCGGAGCCCTGACCCCATCCTGCACTCCAACCTCCTGCCCCAGCCTAGAGCCCCCTCCCACACTCTGAACCCCTCATTCCTGGCCCCACCCTGCATTCCAACCCTCTGCCCCAGCCCTGAGCCCCTTCCACACCCCTAAGTCCTCATCCCCAGCTCTCTTAGGTCGCAGGCATCAACAATTTTCTTCAACTGGGTGTCCAGAAAAAAAAGTTTGAAAACCATTAATTTAAGGCATTGTCCCATCAATTATATTGTGACTTCGCCAGTGTGCAAAACACAGCAAACGGAATGGCAAGCATCCCAATGCAAGGGGCTTGGTTGTGGGCTGCAAAACCACCCCACCCTCTGTCACCAGCAGCCAGTGCCTGTCGTGTTTTGTGCAGCTGCATGTGTAGTAGTGAATAGGTAAATGCACTACCCCAAGCAGTCGCAGAGGAAGGATGTGGAACTGCACAGAACCTGGCAACTGAGGCTGGATAGGTTGGTGAACGGGGGGTGCGGGATTGAAGGTGTCCAGAGGTAGTGTTCTAGCTAACTACTCAGTAGGAACAACAGCAGCTTCAGGCGGCTATGAACTGCAATTGCAGCCACTCCTGCACTCAGCCAGTTGTGTGGCATTCAGTCTGGGCTGCGGAGGTTCACTTGGTTTTGGTGAGTAGTGAGGACCTCATAGAAGAAATGGTTGTAGGGGACAACCTTGGTTCAAGTGATCATGAGCTAATTCAGTTCAAACTGAACGGAAGGATTAACAAAAATAAATCTGCGACTAGGGTTTTTGACTTCAAAAGGGCTGACTTTCAAAAATTAAGGAAATTAGTTAGGGAAGTGGATTGGACTGAAGAATTTATGGATCTAAAGGCAGAGGAGGCCTGGAATTACTTCAGGTCAAAGCTGCAGAAGCTATCGGAAGCCTGCATCCCAAGAAAGGGGAAAAAATTCATAGGCAGGAGTTGTAGACCAAGCTAGATGAGCAAGCATCTCAGAGAGGTGATTTTAAAAAAGCAGAAGGCATACAGGGAGTGGAAGATGGGAGGGATCCGCAAGGAAAGCTACCTTATTGAGGTCAGAACATGTAGGGATAAAGTGAGAGAGGCTAAAAGTCAAGTACAGTTCCCTTAGAAAGGGAATTAAAACCAATAGTAAAAGGTTCTATAGCCATATAAATAAGAAGAAAACAAAGAAGAAGTGGGGCTGCTAAACACAAGATGGAGTGGAGATTAAGGATAATCTAGGCATGGCTCCATATCTAAACAAATACTTTGCCTCATCTTTAATAAGGCTACTCAGGATCTTAGGGATAACGGTAGCATGACAAATGGGAATGATGATATGGAGGTAGATATTACCATATCTGAGGTAGAAGCGAAACTCTATCAGCTTAATGAAAAGGAGTACTTGTGGCACCTTAGAGACTAACAATGCCACAAGTACTCCTTTTCTTTTTGCGAATACAGACTAACACGGCTGCTACTCTGAAACCTATCAGCTTAATGTGACTAAATTGGGGGGCCCAGATAATCTTCATCCAAGAATATTAAAGGAATTGGCACCTGAAATTGCAAGCCCATTAGCAAGAATTGTTAACTAATCTGTAAACTCAGGGTTTGTACCGTATGACTGGAGAATTGCTAACATAGTTCCTATTTTTAAGAAAGGAAAAAAAAAGTGATCCAGGTAACTACAGACCTGTTAGTTTGACATCTGTAGTATGCAAGGTCTTGGAAAAAATTTTGAAGGCGAAAGTAGTTAAGGACATTGAGGTCAATGGTAAATGGGACAAAATACAACATGGTTTTACAAAAGGTAGATTGTGCCAAACCAACCTGTTCTCCTTCTTTGAGAAAATAACAGACTTTTTAGACAAAGTTAACACAGTGGATCTAATTTACCTAGATTTCAGTAAGGCATTTGATACATGGTGCCACATGGGGAATTATTGGTTAAATTGAAAAAGATGGGGATCAATATGAAAATTGAAAGGTGGATAAGGAATTGGTTAAAAGGGAATCTACAGCGGGTCATATTGAAAGATGAGGATTGAAAGATATTGAAAGCTGTCAGGCTGGAGAGAGGTTATCAGTGGAATTCCTCAGGGATTGGTTTTGGGACCAATCTTATTTAATCTTTTTATTACTGACCTCAGCACAAAAAGTGGGAGAGTGCTAATAAAGTTTGCGGATGATACAAAGCTGGGAGGTATTGCCAATTCGGAGAAGGATCGGGATATTATACAGGAGAATCTGGATGACCTTGTAAACTGGAGTAATAGTAATAGGATGAAATTTAATAGTGAGAAGTGTAAGGTTATGCATTTAGGGATTAATAACAAGAATTTTAGTTATAAGTTGGGGATGCATCAATTAGAAGTAACGGAAGAGGAGAAGGACCTTGGAGTATTGGTTGATCATAGGATGACTATGAGCTGCCAATGTGATATGGCTGTGAAAAAAGCTAATGCGGTTTTGGGATGCATCAGGAGAGGCATTTCCAGTAGGGATAAGGAGGTTTTAGTACCGTTATACAAGACACTGGTGAGACCTCCCCTAGAATACTGTGTGCAGTTCTGGTCTCCCATGTTTAAAAAGGATGAATTCAACCTGAAGCAGGTACAGAGAAGGGCTACTAGGATGATCCGAGGAATGGAAAACTTGTCTTATGAAAGGAGACTCAAAGAGTTTGGCTTGTTTAGCCTAACCAAAAGCAGGTTGAGAGGAGATATGATTGCTCTCTATAAATATATCAGAGGGATAAATACAGGAGAGGGAGAGGAATTATTTAAGCTCAGTACCAATGTGGGCACAAGAACAAATGGATATAAACTGGCCATTGAGAAGTTTAGACTTGAAATTAGACAAAGGTTTCTAACCATCAGAGGAATGAAGTTTTGGAATAGCCTTCCAAGGGGAGCAGTGGGGGCAAAAGTTCTATCTGGCTTCAAGATTAAACTCGATAAGTTTATGGAGGAGATGGTATGATGGGATAACATGATTTTGGCAATTAATTGATCTTTAAATATTCATGGTAAATAGGCCCAATGGCCTGTGATGGGACGTTAGATGGGGTGGGATCTGAGTTACTACATAGAATTCTTTCCTGGGTATCTGGCTGGTGAATCTTGCCCACATGCTCAGGGTTCAGCTGATCACCTTATTTGGGGTCGGGAAGGAATTTTCCTCCAGGGCAGATTGGAAGAGGCCCTGGGGTTTTTTCGCCTTCCTCTGTAGAATGGGGTACGGGTCACTTGCTGGAGGATTCTCTCCTCCTTGAAGTCTTTAAAGCATGATTTGAGGACTTCAGTAGCTCAGACATAGGTGAGAGGTTTATTGCAGGAGTGGGTGGGTGAGCTTCTGTGGCCTGCACTGTGCAGGAGGTCAGACTAGATGATCATAATGGTCCCTTCTGACCTTAATATCTATGACAGCAGGAGTTTGCCTGGGACTGGTAAGTATCCGAGTGTGTGTGTTTGCTTGCTGAGGAAGTATCCGAGCGTGTGTTTGCTGGGAGGGCAGGGAGAGAGCCTGAGTGAGTGTCTGATTGGCTGCTAGCCTGCAGGGGGCGGGCATTAGGGTGTCTGTGTGTTTGCGTCAGGGAAGCCTGGCTGTTTAAAAATAGCCAGAGCCTCGCGAACCAGCTGAGCGGCAGCGGAGCAGCGGGGACAGCAGAGCAGCTCACAGCAGGAGTTTGCCTGGGAGTTCGCCTGGAGTGAGCCCAGTGAGGCTTACATCTTGCCAACGTCTCTGAGGAAGCTCATAGTAGGTAGGTGATATGGAAGGGGGGGGTTCAGCTGTTGTGACCTGCACTGGATGTGCCATGTTTGTCTTTCTTCCACAGGACAGAAGCGACTTTGTCTGTACAAAGTGCAAGCTGGTCTCCATATTGGAAGAGAAGATTGAAGGTCTGGAGCAACAGGTAACGACCCTGCGTTGTATACGAGAGACTGAGGATTTTCTGGACCAAACTCAGGATAGCCTTCTAGGGGCACAAAGCTCTAAAGATATAGAGCAGGTTGCACAGATGAGCCAAGAGGCCAGTGAAGAAGCTTGGCAACATGTGACCTCCAGAAGAGGTAAGCGGAATGTCCGGGTTCCAGTAACACAGACACAGGTAACTAACCGCTTTCATGTTCTCTCCACAGGTACCAATGCGGAGAGTGGACCAGATGATACGTCTGGGGGGAGAAAGCGGAAGGAGACTCCGCTGGTTGGGAGGCATGAGATGCGATGTCCTGAGGTTGGGGGTTCCACGACCACCACTCCCAAGAGGAGAAGGCGGGTGGTGGTGGTCGGGGACTCTCTCCTCCGGGGGACTGAGTCATCTATCTGCCGCCCTGACCGGGAAAACCGAGAAGTCTGCTGCTTGCCAGGGGCTAAGATTCGTGATGTGACGGAGAGACTGCCGAGACTCATCAAGCCCTCGGATCGCTACCCCTTCCTGCTTCTCCACGTGGGCACCAATGATACTGCCAAGAATGACCTTGAGCGGATCACTGCGGACTACGTGGCTCTGGGAAGAAGGATAAAGGAGTTGGAGGCGCAAGTGGTGTTCTCGTCCATCCTCCCCGTGGAAGGAAAAGGCCTGGGTAGGGACCGTCGAATCGTGGAGGTCAACGAATGGCTACGCAGGTGGTGTCGGAGAGAAGGCTTTGGATTCTTTGACCATGGGATGGTGTTCCATGAAGGAGGAGTGCTGGGCAGAGACGGGCTCCATCTTACGAAGAGAGGGAAGAACATCTTTGCCAGCAGGCTGGCTAACCTAGTGAGGAGGGCTTTAAACTAGGTTCACCGGGGGAAGGAGACCAAAGCCCTGAGGTAAGTGGGAAAGCGGGATACCGGGAGGAAGCACAGGCAGGAATGTCTGTGAGGGGAGGGCTCCTGCCTCATACTGAGAATGAGGGGCGATCAACAGGTGATCTCAAGTGCTTATATACAAATGCACAAAGCCTTGGAAACAAGCAGGGAGAACTGGAGGTCCTGGTGATGTCAAGGAATTATGACGTGATTGGAATAACAGAGACTTGGTGGGATAACTCACATGACTGGAGTACAGTCATGGATGGTTATAAACTGTTCAGGAAGGACAGGCAGGGCAGAAAAGGTGGGGGAGTAGCACTGTATGTAAGGGAGCAGTATGACTGCTCAGAGCTCCGGTACGAAACTGTGGAAAAACCTGAGTGTCTCTGGATTAAGTTTAGAAGTGTGTGCAACAAGAGTGATGTCATGGTGGGAGTCTGCTATAGACCACCGGACCAGGGGGATGAGGTGGATGAGGCTTTCTTCCGGCAACTCACGGAAGCTACTAGATCGCATGCCCTGATTCTCATGGGTGACTTTAATTTTCCTGATATCTGCTGGGAGAGCAATACAGCGGTGCATAGACAATCCAGGAAGTTTTTGGAAAGCGTAGGGGACAATTTCCTGGTGCAAGTGCTAGGGGAGCCAACTAGGGGGAGCGCTTTTCTTGACCTGCTGCTCACAAACCGGGTAGAATTAGTGGGGGAAGCAAAAGTGGATGGGAATCTGGGAGGCAGTGACCATGAGTTGGTTGAGTTCAGGATCCTGACGCAGGGAAGAAAGGTAAGCAGCAGGATACGGACCCTGGACTTCAGGAAAGCAGACTTTGACTCCCTCAGGGAACAGATGGCCAGGATCCCCTGGGGGACTAACATGAAAGGGAAGGGAGTCCAGGAGAGCTAGCTGTATTTCAAGGAATCCCTGTTGAGGTTACAGGGACAAACCATCCCGATGAGTCGAAAGAATAGTAAATATGGCAGGCGACCAGCTTGGCTTAATGGTGAAATCCTAGCGGATCTTAAACATAAAAAAGAAGCTTACAAGAAGTGGAAGGTTGGACATATGACCAGGGAAGAGTATAAAAATATTGCTCGGGCATGTAGGAAAGATATCAGGAGGGCCAAATCGCACCTGGAGCTGCAGCTAGCAAGAGATGTCAAGAGTAACAAGAAGGGTTTCTTCAGGTATGTTGGCAACAAGAAGAAAGCCAAGGAAAGTGTGGGCCCCTTACTGAATGAGGGAGGCAAGCTAGTGACAGAGGATGTGGAAAAAGCTAATGTACTCAATGCTTTTTTTGCTTCTGTTTTCACTAACAAGGTCAGCTCCCAGACTGCTGTGCTGGGCATCACAAAATGGGGAAGAGATGGCCAGCCCTCTGTAGAGATAGAGGTGGTTAGGGACTATTTAGAAAAGCTGGACGTGCACAAGTCCATGGGGCCGGACGAATTGCATCCGAGAGTGCTGAGGGAATTGGCGGCTGTGATTGCAGAGCCCTTGGCCATTATCTTTGAAAACTCGTGGCGAACGGGGGAAGTCCCGGATGACTGGAAAAAGGCTAATGTAGTGCCCATCTTTAAAAAAGGGAAGAAGGAGGATCCTGGGAACTACAGGCCGGTCAGCCTCACCTCAGTCCCTGGAAAAATCATGGAGCAGGTCCTCAAAGAATCAATCCTGAAGCACTTAGAGGAGAGGAAAGTGATCAGGAACAGTCAGCATGGATTCACCAAGGGAAGGTCATGCCTGACTAATCTAATCGCCTTTTATGATGAGATTACTGGTTCTGTGGATGAAGGGAAAGCAGTGGATGTATTGTTTCTTGACTTTAGCAAAGCTTTTGACACGGTCTCCCACAGCATTCTTGTCAGCAAGTTAAGGAAGTATGGGCTGGATGAATGCACTATAAGGTGGGTAGAAAGCTGGCTAGATTGTCGGGCTCAACGGGTAGTGATCAATGGCTCCATGTCTAGTTGGCAGCCGGTGTCAAGTGGAGTGCCCCAGGGGTCGGTCCTGGGGCCCGTTTTGTTCAATATCTTCATAAATGATCTGGAGGATGGTGTGGATTGCACTCTCAGCAAATTTGCGGATGATACTAAACTGGGAGGAGTGGTAGATACGCTGGAGGGGAGGGATAGGATACAGAAGGACCTAGACAAATTGGAAGATTGGGCCAAAAGAAATCTAATGAGGTTCAATAAGGATAAGTGCAGGGTCCTGCACTTAGGATGGAAGAATCCAATGCACCGCTACAGACTAGGGACCGAATGGCTCGGCAACAGTTCTGCGGAAAAGGACCTAGGGGTGACAGTGGACGAGAAGCTGGATATGAGTCAGCAGTGTGCCCTTGTTGCCAAGAAGGCCAATGGCATTTTGGGATGTATAAGTAGGGGCATAGCGAGCAGATCGAGGGACGTGATCGTTCCCCTCTATTCGACACTGGTGAGGCCTCATCTGGAGTACTGTGTCCAGTTTTGGGCCCCACACTACAAGAAGGATGTGGATAAATTGGAAAGAGTACAGCGAAGGGCAACGAAAATGATTAGGGGTCTAGAGCACATGACTTATGAGGAGAGGCTGAGGGAGCTGGGATTGTTTAGTCTGCAGAAGAGAAGAATGAGGGGGGATTTGATAGCTGCTTTCAACTACCTGAAAGGGGGTTTCAAAGAGGATGGCTCTAGACTGTTCTCAATGGTAGCAGATGACAGAACGAGGAGTAATGGTCTCAAGTTGCAATGGGGGAGGTTTAGATTGGATATTAGGAAAAACTTTTTCACTAAGAGGGTGGTGAAACACTGGAATGCGTTACCTAGGGAGGTGGTAGAATCTCCTTCCTTAGAGGTTTTTAAGGTCAGGCTTGACAAAGCCCTGGCTAGGATGATTTAACTGGGACTTGGTCCTGCTTTGAGCAGGGGGTTGGACTAGATGACCTTCTGGGGTCCCTTCCAACCCTGATATTCTATGATTCTATGAATCTATGGTTCATGCAAGATGCCTGATGTGGCAGTTCTGGCAGCCCTACCCCCATATTGTTACATCCAGACTGATGAAATGACATTGGAGGGCAGCCCTTTGAGCCTTCAGGATAAGCATGTAGGGGCAGTAGTGGGGCAGGCACACCAGAGGATCTGCACTGTGCCTCATGGCTGGCTTCTGTTCGATTGCTGCCTGTTCCTCTCACCAAGACCAAGTGTCAGAGTAGCAGCCGTGTTAGTCTGTATTCGCAAAAAAGAAAAGGAGTACTTGTGGCACCTTAGAGACTAACAAATTTGTTAGTCTTTAAGGTGCCACAAGTACTCCTTTTCTTTTTTGCAAGAGCAAGTGGAGATCATTCCCTGTGAGACCAATAGGTCATCTGGGCGAGAGGGAGATCTGCCTCCCCCGGCTGACATTGTGGCTTACCAGATAGGATAGTATTGGAACTGTCCAGTACGAAGCTCCTGTGAAGCACTGGATCACATAAAAATCCTGTTAAGTGTAAAGAGCCATATGCTGTGCTACAAGTTTGGATCATGAAAAAAATGGATGGGATTGAGTCATAGAGTACACAGCCAGAAAGGACCACCAGATCGTGTAGTCCAGCGGTGTCTAATAGAAATTTGATGCAAGCCACACTTGTGGTTTTGAATTTTTCTTATTAGCTACATTATAAAAAAGCAGCATGCATTAGCCACAATTCAATAGCCTATTACCCACATGTGGCTAGTGGCGAACATATTGGACACCACTGGTCTAGTCCATCCAGCACATGCACACTAAACCCAACAGAGTAGTTAACTCCAGTCCCCTTCTCTAACCACTAGACTACCTGCATTCCTGACATCTGAAAAACAAAATGAATAGATGGTAAAGAGTTGGTCCGCTGTATAGAGAGGGTGAAAATTAGCCTCGAGTTTGTAACCGTGGCCACAATTGGTTTGTTTGATGGTCCTTAAGAACTCTGCAGACACCCACTGAGCTGCTCACGTTAAGTAAAGATTAGAAAGAGAAGAAGCGTGGCCCAGAGAATTGAGCTGAGTGCTTACGCTGGCACTGCCACTCGGAGGCTGAGCAGAGTTGCAATAGGGCGTTTCACGTTTCTGGCTGTTTCAGTTTCCCCGTGTGCAAGTAGGGCCTGACGAACGTGGTGTGGCGAGTGAGTCGCTGGGTGTGTAGTGCTTTGGAAGTGTAAAGTGTTACATGTATATTTGCTGCCAGAAAACTCTGTTAACTTAGAGTTAAAGTTGCTCTTTCATGTGCTATTTCAGTGCTATTTCATGCTCTTCCAGAACTTGGAGGCAGCTAAGCTTAGGCCTATCAAAACCAGCAATTACTGAGTTAAAGTGTACATCTTACTTTGCCTTCTCTGAGTGACCCTATACTCTGCCCTGGCTGACATCACAGACTCAACCCCCCAGAGGGTATGAAGCACTAGAACAGTGTTCTTCATTGCAAGGCCCGCAAACCAGTGGCAGCTCCCATCGACCCTAAGTGCGGCTCTCCTAAATTCCCTCTAAGCTGCACAGCCGCACAGCAGGCTATAAATAGCCATGCAGCAGGGACCTGGAGAGGAGAAAGGTAGGGGGTGGGCTGGAACTGGGGAGGGGCACAAATTGGGGTTTGCAGGGCTGCTATGGGCCTCTCCCCCAGCCCCGGAGCTCCTGTGATGCCTGCCAGCAGGGGAGAAACAGGCCCCTTCTACCGGCAGGGAGAGGGATAGGGGGAGTCCTCTGGCCCCAGACCCGGGTCAGCCTACCTGCACCCCAAATTCCTCATTGACAGCCCCACCTCAGAGCCCATAACCTCAGCAAGAGCCCTTTCCCCCCACCACCTCCCCGACATCCCAAGACTGCTACCCTTCAGTGGCTAATCAGTTTGGCATCAACAAGTCAACTGTTGTGCTATGCTGATGGAGGTTTGCAAGGCAATTATTGCTGTGAAAGATTGGAAATATCTGTGAAATAATAGCAGGCTTTGAGTGAGTGGCTTTCTGAACTGTGCTGAGGCCATCAATTGCACATATCTCCTCTGTGCACACTTACTGGATCAAGCCCCACAGGTGAGATCAACAAGGGGACACCTAGTCTGAGGAGCCTGCCAGGGCATAGACTTGAGCTAGACACCAGTTGTCAGGACTGAGGCGGTTTGCACATTCCCACTAGTGGAAATTTAGGCACCAATAGGAACTTAGGTGCTTCGTGCCCTTCTAGAATGTCAAGTGTAGCCACATGGAAATATTTATAACCCAGGAACTTGCTAAAGTACACGTACCGCACTCCTCCCCCACAACCTGAACTCTCTCCTCTCCGAAAGAGCCCACAATTTGTTGTGGCAGATGAGATAGCACTCTACCCTTCAGAGGATATGGAGCACAATAGTGACAGATCATGAGCACTGTAGGAGAAGTTCATAGAATCATAGAAGATTAGGGTTGGAAGAGACCTCAGGAGGTCATCTAGTCCAACCCCCTGCTCCAAGTTGTTACACCTTGTCTTCAATGAAGCAAAAATCACATTTGGGTTGAGCTGAATGACACCAGCTGGCTACACCTGGCCACTTGGCACTTCCCCCATGCCAACAAACCACCGCAGAGTGGTCAGGTGTTACTGGCCCCCACC